>NC_064243.1:32768939-33071969 GCF_003254725.2 Canis lupus dingo | reverse complement strand
GTTTAATTAATTAACCTATTTGTTACTTCATTTATTTCATTACCTGTATTGTTTACTGAGGTTTTATAATGCATTAGATATCAAAAATTATTTCAGTACATGTTCTGTGAATAATTAAACAAGATAGATTCAAGTTTCTTTATTCTTTAATATTCTTTGCAAATGCTTCTTCTTTTTCGATTTTTAATGTTTGTATATACTGTGCTGATACCTTTTTCAGCCTTTGTTAGAAAGGTTTATGATGGCTATATTTTGGTATTATGTATAAAGATAAACCACAGTTTTTTTGTGCATGTTTAAGTAAAATATTTTAATTAATATTGATCTGCTTAGGATATAAATATTGTGAAGCCTAGTCTACATTTTCTTAATGTACATGATATTTTTCATTTCTGTTTATTTTCATTATTTCTTTGGCATTATCAAGTGAATCACTTATAAATACCATATGGTTGGATTTCACACTTTTTTTAATCTCTGAAAAAATATCTTTCTTTCACTTTTGAAAATTGCACTATGTATTTGTTAGCTCATATGTTCAGTCTTATTTTTCTCATCTTATTATTTTGTTATTCTATATATCTACATAGATATATAGATATCCATATATACATAGTTTTTTAAATATTTATTTATTAATTTTAGGGGAGGAGAGGCAGAAGGAAAGGGAGAGAGAATCTCAAGAAGACTCTCAGCTGAGTGCAGAGCCTGACATTGGGCTCAATCTCACGACCCTGAGATCATGACCTGAGCCAAAATTAAGAGTTGGACATATAACTGACTGAGCCACCCAGATGACTCCATACATTGTTTTTTGTTTGTTTGTTTTTTACTATTGTCTGTTTTTACAAATGGTCTATTTCCCTTATAGTCTAATTCCTATTATATTTTATCTTTTGATAAATTATTTTAAAATGACCCAAGTAAATTAGCCCATTTATCCTTCTTTTATCTTCCCCAACACTTACTTCCTAGTTTTTTTATGATATACTCTCAGATTATTTTTCAAGATTCCTATAGCTAATTATTGAAATTAATGTACATTTCCTCTTTTAACTTAAGATATTGTCATATTTATTTTCTATATCACAAAAGTCTTTACCAAATTGATTCAAACAATATTATATATTATTAATAGGATATGATACTGAAAATAATAGTTATTTCATTAATGAAACCATTTTGATTTCATCTTTCAAAGCTAGATTTTTATCTTTAAGACTTTTGTTCAAAAAAAAGACTTGTTTAAGAGTGTATATAGATGGGTGATATATTTTATGAACTACAACTTGGTATATGGGAGAATTAGATTTTTTCCTCAAAATCTGGTAATATGTCCATTGTTTCTAGCATATTTCAGAGAAGATGTCCTAGGCTAATTAGCATCTTTTTTAAGGATTTAATTTTTTTCCAGTAGTTTTAGGTTTATAGTAAAATTGAGATGAAGGTATATGGATTTCCCATATAATCCTTATCCTCACACATGCACAGTCTTCCCCATTATTAACATCACTCAACAGAGTAGTGATACTCTCTCTCTTTTTTATTTTTTTATTTTTTTTTACATTTGTTATAGTTGATGAACTTACAGGGATAAATCATAATCATCCAAAGTCCATTGTTTACATTAGAGCTCATTCTTGATGTTTTACATTCTATGAGTTTGCACAAATGTATAATAACATATATCCACCATTATAGTATTATTAAGAGTAGTTTCACTGCCCTAAAAATCCTCTGTGCTCCACCCATTCATCCCTCTTCCTAGCAACTGCTGATTTTTTTTGTTAGGAAAGGTTATCAAAAATATATCACTGCTGATTGACCATGAGCTGGACCAAGGCAATTAGAGGCTCCTCACCAACCCCCCTCATCTTGAAATACGTTTTCTACTTGCCTCTCCCACTCCCAAAGCCTGCTCTAAGGACATAGCCTTGAGACAGTGATGTGGTATTGAGAACACCTGCATGGTATATGTGACTGAATCTAGTTAATGCCTCTTCAAAAACTTGTATGATTTGGTAGGTAGGTGTAGGGATCCCTTTATCTTGCTGCTGCCCAAGTCAAGCCTTATATGTAAGTTCCCCTTGCTTATGAAAACCTTCACCTATGATCCTGGAGTGGCCCACTTTTTTCTATGGTCTCTCCTTACCCTGTGTATATAGGGGCTGGTTTCAAGTTATATCAGAAAAGCTCCTGAGAGGATTATAAACTGACAATTGGTAAGCCAGCCAGGAGAATGAATAAATGAGCCTTGGGGATGCATCATCCTGGGGAAAATCTCATGTTGGCCATTGACTTCTATGTGGAAGAAGCCATATAAGCCCCTTAAGTAAGTTTCCTAGCCTTGAGAAAGGAGATTTCATGGGGGAAATCCTATGTTGGCCATCAACCACTGTGTAGGAAGAGTTGGCCTGATGTTAGATGCTTGTGGACCACTGCATGAGTATGGTATGAGTATGAGTACCTGAAAACCACTAGCCTATTGTGCTTGTTGGAGGAATGGTATATAGTACAGTGCAGTAGAGAAGAGAAACAAATGGCTGCTGGAGTTTCGCTGTTCATCAATGCTGACTGGAGACTGAAGCTTGAGTGAGGAAGTTAGCAGACAAGCTAAGATTAGAAAAGGATGTGAAGATGTTCACTAGCCTGCTGACATTGGTGCTGTCAGACAAGATGGGAAAGCAAGATAATAAGTTAGAAGCTTTGGGATGCCACTTTGCAAAGCTTGGAGGGCCTAGGATGTTTGGGCGCTTGTAACAAAGCATGATTAGGACACTAAGAGGTGGAATCTCTGACAAAGTGATAAAAATGAAAAAGGATATTGTAGTAATTAATGTGAAAACAAACAAAATGTCCCATGCCCCTGACCCTTGATACAAAGAAAAAAATTATTCTATTTTATTTTAAATAGGTGCCATGCCTAGCATGGAGACCAATATAGGGCTTGAACTCAAGATCCTGAGTTTGAGAGCTGAGCTGAGATCAAGCCACCCAGGTGCCCCAGCAAAATTTAAATAGCAATTACTTCGAAACTACTAGGAGAAAGCTTGTATCCTTGCATTCTTTCTCTGTCCCTTGAAATTATAAATCATTTCATGTCTTTGAAATATAAACACCCCAGGAGAGAACCAAAACATTGCCCACAGAGACTGAAGGGGAAAAAAGTGCTTGGGATGGGAGGAGGTTTTAAAAAATACATACTGTTATAAAAGTCCCTTGTCAATTGCATTATAATGAACACTCATCAGATCTTTAACCATTACCATTTTTTAAAGCTTTTCTGTCATTTTCACACAGTTATTATTTTACTCTGATACTTTGGGAAAAATTTCCAACAAAAGTACTTCATCTTCGAGAGATTTATGGAAAAGACTTAGACAAGTACCCATGTCTGATAACTAAGATCAATTTCCCTTCATGTGGGAAGAATAATATGAACTTTCAAGTGCTCCTACAAGACTACTTGTATAACCTTACAGTACGTCATGGGATCGTGGCCTGAGAATTGTCCCTGTTCTCCTTCCCCACATAAGTAAAATGGGACCATTACATTGATGATATAACGTCAACATGTGATTATTTTTCTTTGCAGCAAGATAACATACAGGTCTTGCTGGAACATCTGTGAAGGAGAATATGGCAGTAAACCCACAGAAAATTCAAGGCACAGGCACTACCGTAAGGTTTTGGGTATCCTCAGGTCTGATAATACTTACGTTGTCTCAAAATCTGTAATTGATAAGATATAAGTTTATCCAGTCCCAAAGAATGTGGGATACAGATCTCTACAGGGATTTGGGGGTTTTGGAGGACTTCTAATTCCTACCCAGCACACTCCTGTCCTTTATGCTGTGCTAAAGGAAAGGCACTTGTGAGACCGGGAATCAGAGCAGCAAGTTACCCTTGAGAAAGTAGAAATACTAATGAAACAGATTAAATCTCTGGGCATCTTGAAGTAGGACTATCATTTGAGCTAGATTGTCTGTGGCTCTGGAAGGTATGGGTCAAGCACTCTGACAGAGTCAACAGGAGACAGTATCCCTAGGTTTTGGTCTTACCTCTGGAAAAGGGGAGAAACCCTACACACCCCCTTATAGCAACAGCTCCTAGCAATGTACACAGCCTTTCTTCAGGTCAACACTTTCAAACAGCAGCCAGTGCAACAGCCAGTGGGGCTGAGCTCAGAACAGTTTGGCTAGTAATTGATTACTCATGAACCCTGGCTGTTAATCCTTTGCACTGACAGTTGGGTTGTTCTGAAAGGCTGAAACCTATGGCTTGGATAATGGGAAGCCAAGGAGTAGATGATTATAAATAAGGCCTTATGGGGTCAGATTATGTGAAATGGTATTTAGGTCCATGTGCTGACGGCTAAAGCCTAAAACTCACTGCTTTTCCTGTCATAGCTCAAAAGGCATTGACATATCCCTGGCAATCAGGAAGCTGGGAGTTTAGCTCAAGTACAAGCCTTAGCTACTGACTCTTCAGTAGATAAAGCAAATTGGTTGTATAGAAAGAGTGGCCATGGGATGCCTGGGTGGCTTAGCAATTAAGCATCTGCTTTCAGCTCAGGGCATGATCCTGGGGTCCCAGGATCGAGTCCCACATCGGGCTCCCTGCGTAGGCTCCCTCTGCCTATGTCTCTGCCTCTCTTTCTCTGTGTCCCTCATGAAAAAATAAATAAAATATTTTAAAAAAAGAAAGAAAGAGTGGCCACTGAAGTGCCCTAGTAGGATAGCCTACTGCTAGGGTTGCTCTATTGCTCTTAAAATAGAGTAACTTAGACAACTATGTTCTGTTGTGCTAAACAGCACCCAAGCGTACTGCCAAGAGAATCTGGGGCCATCCCAGAGTTCCTAGCCAGTGAAGGGTTGGCAAATTGGTTATATCCAATCCCTCCCTCTGAATGAGGTTCTAATTATGACTTGGTTTGTGTGAATACTGCATATGACCTAACCTAAGTTTGTCCCTATCACTGTGCAAACCTAACTGCCACCATCAGGGGATTAGAGAAGCTAAATACCAAATACCATGCTAAATACTAATAAGAGGAGAGATATCCTTAGTGACTAGTTGGTCAGTGGGGGTCACATTTCAAAAGTCATGACATTCAAGATTAGGCAAAAGAACATGGCACTAAATGCAGGTTCCATCTCTACTATAACCCATAGCAGCAAGATTGGCAAAAAAAGAAAAATGGAAGCTTAAATCACAAATTAATTTGTTAATAGGTAAACCAACCTTGGCTGGGTAGACTAATATTTGAATAACCAACCAGTAGGGCCTATTGTCGCATACACTAGACTGGGGACTCCTGCTGAGACACCCAACCCCATGAAGGTACGGAAGTCCTGGGAAACAGACATTGCCCAGGCTCTCACTGTAGATCAATATGCTATGCTGCTGAGAACACCAAGTCGCATCACACGTGGAAAAGTAATTATCTACAGAATGTACAATGGGATGCCTCACAGGGATGGGTGAGTTGATGTGTACCCCTACATGAAGGAAACTAATTAAGCTCCCTTGGAATCCTGTTGTCTTTCTGGAACTGTTAGAATGTGCTACACCTGGGATGAAATATGCACTACTGAGAGAGGGTAAAAGGTGGAGGTCCTGGTCTGGCATATCCTGCCCTTAGTCCATCCCCTCATTTCTGACAGTGCTGTCTCCCCCAGCCAATATGTATGGTATGGGCAACCAGGTCAAGTTTCCAGAGCTGTTAACCTCCTTCTCTTTAAGACCGGGGCGGGGGGGGGTTCTTGTTTTCCACTGCTATGATCATTTAGCTACCGTCTTTGTTCACTCCATTGACTTGGAGGATATTAGAGCACACATAAAAAGTCCTTACTAAATTTATTCAGCAAGCCCTAAATGATAGCCATAAAGCCCACCCTTACGCTGAAATGACTATAATGAGAAAAGATGCCCCCTCCAGAACAGGATGGCTTTGGACACTAATACTGCGTCACAAGGAGACCCTTGTACCATTATCTGAACAGAATGTTGTGTGTTCATACCTGATAAGTCTGCTAGTGTATTGTCTTTATTAAATCACATGAGGACACAAGTAAATGACCTGAGTGATCCAAACTCCAGCTTAGGAGATTTAATAAATCAATGGTTCAGATCCTGGGACTGTGTGGAAAAAGTTGTAACTGATTTCGACAATCATTATCTTAATCTGTGTTTTCTCATACATGTACCAGTACTGTTGCTGTGTCATCTGCCTCCAGTGTAGCCAGATGGCTGCCAAAGGAGCCACCTCATCTACACTAGTGAACCCTTTGCTGACTGCTCAGGGCTTATTGCAGAAGAGGAAGGAGCATGAGATTGTAAGAGCTGGTCACAAAGTGTGGAGTTTGGAGAGAAGTCATCAAAAAAATATCACCAAAATTGTCCCCTGAGCTATAGACCCAGGGAATGAGAGGTTTCTCACCTCTTCCCCTATCCTGGAATGTAGGTTATGCTTGCCTTTCCCACTCCCAGAGGTGTTCCAGAGACACAGCCTTGAGATAGCGGTATGGTGTTGAGAGCATCTGCCCTGTACATGTGACTGAACCCAGTTAAGGCTTCTTGATAAACTTGTATGATTGAGAGGACAGGTGGTGGATCCACTCATCTTGCTGCTGTTCAAGACAAGCCTTGTATATATGTAAGTCCCCTTTGCTTACTAAATCTACCACCTACCAACCTGGAGTGACCCACCTTTTTCTTTGGTCTCTCCCCGCTCTCTCTTAAGGGGGCCAGTTACAGGTTTCACCAAGAAAGCTCCCAAAAGGATAGTGAACCAATACTTTTTACTCCACAGTTTTGATCTCAGCAGTTTTGTCTATTCCAGAAAGGAGCTTAGTGTTTTCTTTCCCCTGTGAATTAAGTTCTGATAATACCCCAGCAGATTAGATTTGCTTAATTAGTTTCTCCTGAGGACAGGCCTTTTAAGGAGAACACAGCATTCTGATGTGTATCAAAAATGGATCTCCTTCCCCGCTTCCTGTGGGGAAGCAGAAGAGGATATTTTTCCCATGTTCACTGTGAGGATCTGGTTGAGCCCCTGGAGGTAAACCTCACATGAAACCTGTGGGCCTCCATGTGACTGAGTGCCCTTGGAATTTTTAAGTCTCAGACTTGTCTACACTGATTTTCCAGCAATTCATTAACTATAGTTCTTGTTTTCCTAAGGGCCACTGGTTCTTCCCCTGAGTCTCTTCTGAGGTAAGTTATTTTTTGTTTGCTATTGGTCTTCAGTCTTGAGAGTTTGTGTTTGCCCTACATCCTAGTTCCTATTAGAGCTTTTAGAAGAGTTGTTGGTTTTTCAGTCTGTTCAGCATTTTACTTGTTAGGATAGAATGGAGGTTTCTAAGTTTCTTACATGCAGAACCAGAAGTTGGCCAGTGGTTCTTACTTGTGGTCAGCAATGGAATTTTAAATAGCATTCCAGACCATTATGGTAAAATTCATAGAGTGGGGAAAATGTTGTTGTGAGCCATTGTCTAGAAAGCCTTATGAACACTACTTGCTTAATTTGGTGGGTAAATGGGGAGAAGGAACATAAGATAGTACTAACATTTCCCTTTTCTTTTTCTCCATCTCCACAATTCTCACTATAACTCAAGGGCAGATATGTTCTTAATGCCTCAACTCTATCCTCCATGATTCTATGTTCCAAACTCAAGCAGAAGCAGGAACAAATATTCAAAGATCTAAGTTGCTTGTATGCAAGAGAGGCAGATTTACATAATACATACTATTCCCTGAGTGCCTATTAGATACCATATATTTCAAACACAATTCTGGAAAACCTATACTTATTATATGTATTATAGATAAGATAAAATTAATGTTCAATAAGTATTTGTATGATTGTTTTAGGTAATTTGGGGGATTATCTCTAATGCAATATTATTGTTCCTGGAAAAATGAAGAAACCCATACTACAATGAAAAAAAATATGACCGAATAGGTATTATTTTACTTTTGGCAAATATGCTGCATCAGAATGGTGACATTACCTTGGGCAGAGAGACTTCCTTCAGCGAACAGCCTTCGTGAAGGGAGACTAAGCTGTGAGATGTAATCTGAGAATATGCCCAACAGCTGGGGAAATGAGAGTTTGAGTCCTGCAATCAGCTTGGTGTCGGGAGAGGGTGTGGATCTTAGCATTGCTCTCAGCACCCTCTGGCACTCCAGCATTGATGAGATAACCATGCAAACATATTACTGTAAATTTTAAATGATTTGTATAGCAAGGACAATGAAGAAACTCAAAAAATTACCTATTCTTAATTGAGAATAAACATGTTCCAGGCATGACACCTTTGATGTCATAAATACCGCACTTTATGCCACGCAGGACTCATTTGAAATGATTGAGGAAAAAATAAATGGAATTCATTAGTTCTGCAGAAAGGGATCTAATGGAAGAAGCTTTAAAGTTCTTTCTGACCCCATTTCTCTAATTCACATAATTTAAACAGCCCTCTCCTTTTAATTTTCTGGTGTGTGCTTTTTGAGACCGTGCTTTTCTTAATGTATTCTGGGTTCCTAATGGGCACAACAGAGAGGAAATGAGGACCTATGAAAATATATAATGCAAGTACACATTTTAGCTAAAAATATGCAAGACTTCCAATAATCCAAAACAAATAGTACAGAACTGCACAGGGGATCATTTAAAGGTCACTTTTCAGTATCATGTGCTTTTTAGACCCAGCAAAGTAAATATAATGTTCTTGCACTTATTAAGCTAGAACAGTTTAAACATGAGGCATGAACCAATTAGATAGGCCTGTAGTACATTATCATTAAAAACAGTAATTATCTTTACTGCTGAGTGAATTAGTAAATTGTTCCTGACCCGCTTTCCCATGTAGTCATAAAACAGGCCAGATTGCTATTGTTTTCCTAAGGATTATATCCAGTATGTTGGCCTCAGTGTAATAAACCTGAACTCTGAATGAAATTATCCCAATAATTTATGAGGCTCTGTCGTTATGGAGCCATGTCGTTGAGTAGAGAATTTCTAAACCCGAAAAATGTCTGTTACTGCTGTTTATTTCACTATAAATCAAAAATTGTTTCTCAGCATTTTTTTCAAAGATTATCAAATTCTTGATCACAGGAAAGATCTGAAACGTATTCTACATTCTTAACTGAGAATGAGAATACTTTCATCAGAAAATCATCCCGATGAAATATATTTATGCTCTCTAATGCATAGATCATGGGCCATTAATAGCATATGTTTGTACTTTAAAAATATATACTCACTGCCACATTTGTAATTGAAAAATTAACCTGATAGCAATGCTTTTGATACAGTATTATAGATGTAGGATTTAACTTGATATCAAGTGATGACATTAAATCATATTTGTTTTAGTATTATAAACATATGTCCATTTTCCCTGGAGGGAAATATACATTGTTATGTGAGTAAATTTCCATGAAAATCAATTTTATGTGAATAGCATTTTAGAAAGGACTTGAGGGAAGATTGAGCCCAAGGCCCAAGAGACAAATCTCTGGTTAGGCAGGCTGGATCTCAGCCTTGTCCTCCTTGTCCTCCTTGTCCTCCTTGACAAGAGGAGAAGGCAGATCTTAGCAAGAAGACAGAACATAGACATATTGGGTCCATGGAGTGCAGTGAAAGAGTTCCAAAAAAAAAAAAAAAAAAAAAGGAGGATGCAGGGGTGGTGGGGGGATCAAGATAAGCAAGATTGAAGATTGCTTCCACAGAAGTATCAGGGTTTTTTTGGTTTGTTTTTGTGGGGTCTTTTGGTAGTTAGATGAGGGAACAGGGAATTTGTTTTGGTCCAGTTCTTTTGAAAAGTACTAAGTGCCCAATAACCTAAGCTACAAGATGCACAAGCTTCTTTACTGTAAATAGAAATTCTTCCTTGACCAAAAATTAACTATATTTGACCCTCCAATTCTTTCCATTTCACTTAAGTTTTCTTTTGTCTAAATGAAATCTTGTTGTGGATCATTCTATGGTAAAAGGAAAAAAAAGATTAACAGTCAAAAGTAGTATGGATTAGTTTAGTAATGCCTTTTTTTGAGTTTTTATTTAGTTTCTACTTAGTTAACATATAGTGTAATATTGGTTTCAGGAGTAGAATTCAGTGGTCCATCACTTAGATACAACACCCAGTGCTCATCACAACAAATGCCCTTCTTAATACCCACCCATCACCCACCTAGTCCATCCATCCACCTTCATCATTGTTTCCCTCTTTACTTTTTTCTCCTCCCTTATGTTCATGTTATGTTTCTTAAATTCCACACATGAGTGAAATCATATAGCATTTGTCTTCCTCTGACTGAGTTTGCTTCAAATACACTCTAGGTCCATCCATGTCCTTGCAAATGGCAAGATTTCATGCTTTTTGATGGCTAAGTAATATTTTGTTGTGTATGTGCATACATAGTCACATCTTCTTTATCCATTCATCAGCCCTTTCTTTTAAATGTCAAGAAGGACGTGATATCTGCTAGTATGCATGAATAGTGGAAGGCATTCATGGTAGGAGAATGATGTGTAAAGGCTCTGAAAGCAGAGAATCATTTGGACCATTTGGGCACTGAAAAGATCACTGGGACCAGAGTTATCTACTTAAGTAGTAGATACAGTTAAAAGGATATACAGAAATCCTACTTTTAGGCATTTATATACTGTGATTAGTTTGGACTTTATTGGAAGGTTATATAAGCTATATATTGTGATATAATAATGTTTCATATTGAGGTTTGTTTTGAGATTTTTTTTATAATGCTATCTCCAGTTCAATTTATTGTACACAGGATTCTTAGCCCAGTAAGATAGGATATTTTATGCTCTGTGCCTCAAAGAGTTACTTACAAAACTTAGAATTAAAAAAAAAAAAAAAGTCAAATCCTTGGGCTTTGATTTTTTTTTTTCAAAAAGAAACTGAAAATGGGGAGAATTGATGCTAATGCAGAGAAGAAATTTTTAGTGCTTCTGAAGTGCTCCCTTATGTTGGGTTTGGTATAGTGGGAAGAGGACTATCAGGGATATATTAGTGCATGGTATGTCCAATGTAGCACACAGAGCAAATGGGTCTAAACATCCCTGGCATTGTCATGGTAAAGCGTTCATAGTAATGTGTGTTCTGTGTTACTGTCCAAAGGCTGGACCATATGTCTTGCCATATGTCAGCTTTGACAGAGGATGGCCTTAGCCACATAGTTAGTTGACACTTACTCCCTGACGTGGCCCCTACATTGGTGGGATGTAGCATCTAAGTTACCTGAACTAAGATGAATCCATGAAGAAAGGAAACATAGAGCTTAGTTTGAGATTAATTTTTCTTACTTAATAGAAATTGGTCTTGTTATTTTATTCAGATGTTGGGAGGACACATTGATCACATCCCAGCAGGCTCTCAAAAGAGAATTAAGCCAAGGAATACAGCCTCTTTAAATACTTAATGATGAGGGAGAAGTAAAAGTGCCTGGGAAGAACTTCAGTGTTCTATTTAGTAACTGTAATCTAAATATCTGTTTCTAATCTTAATAATCCATTTCCCTGAGAAAAATCAGAGTTAGGAAAAAGCAAGTTAATTCTCTGTACATGTAGATTCTAAATTTGACATTTGAAATCATTGTAATGTAATGTATTATAAAATCTATCACTTTTAGACAATAGAGAAAACAAACTACACTATATAAAATACTAGAAGAACATAAATACAGTATTTATATATAATACTTAGAGTGACATCCCTCGGTAAAATATGTGGCAGAATGGTTTCCATTATACTTTTTTAAATGTTAAATAAAATAACCTTTCAAAAACTTTCCTAGACAGGGATTCCTGGGTGGCTCAGTGGTTTAGTGCGCTTGCCTTTGGCCCAGGCCGTGATCCTGGAGTCCTGGGATCAAGTTCCACATCAGGTTCCCTGCATGGGGCCTGCTTCTCCCTCTGCCTGTGTCTCTGCCTCTCTCTTGTGTGTCTCTCATAAATAAATAAATAAAATCCTAAAAAAAAAAAAAACTTTCCTAGAAAGAGCAAAGATTTCTCAGAATTTGTGAGTATACTTTTAAATGTCTATTATTGGCAGAACAAAAAGTGGCAATCTATTTTAATCCCACTGCCTTTAAAATGTTATCCATTCAAAAAACTAAAGTTAAAGCTACTATATTAGAGAAATAAACTATTTCTTTCCTTCTTCCTTTACTTCCTTCCTCTCCCCTAGTTTTACAGCATGAAATGCACAGACCTTAAATGAAAAACTCAATGTTATGCATGTACCGTTATATAATTCCAGACCCCTAATCAGGATGTAGAATGTGCACGTCATCCCATAAACTTCGCCATGTTCTTCCCTTAATAATATTCCCAGCACTGCCTTGACAACCACCATCCAGATTTTTTTTTCTATGATTATTTGGTTCCTTCAAGAAAATGGAGTGATGTACCCATTTGATTTGGGCTTCTAAAACTTACTCTAAGTTTCTTTTTAATCTTTATGAATGTCCTTGTATATAACAGTATTCAATTTCCTTTTGTTGATCATTGGTGGTGTACAGTAGGAATATATACCGTGATGTTTATTTTCCTGTTGATGGACATAAGTTTTGGTATTGCTGGACTATTGTGTTTACCTTCATGAATATATTTCTCTGGACATATATTTTTAGTTCTTTTGGTTAAATACTGAAAGTAGAATTGCTGGGTGATAGAGTAAGTATATTTTAACTTCATGAAACAAAGTTAGATTGCCTTTCGAAGTGGTTGTACAGTTTACATTCTCAATGGCAATTTATGAGTTTAAGATGCTTTAGGTCATTGCTGATATTTGGTGTTAATGGGTCTCATTTTAACCATTCTAGTGTGTGCAAGGGTATTTAATTGTAGTATTAATTTGCATTCCCAATCTGTGATGGTGAGTGACTTTTATGTACTTAATAGTTATTCATAGAATTTCTTTTGTGAGGTATACACATTTTTGCCACATTTTATTAGTTTCCATTTTATTTATGACTTGCAGTTATTTATATATTCTATCTATGGGTCTCTTAAGCTTTATATATTGCGTATATTTTTCCTCTTTGGCTTGTCTTTTTCTAATGTTATTAGATGAAGGTTTTTACTTTGATAGTATAATTTATCATAAGTTTTCTCAAAATTTGTGTTTTTACCTATCCCAAGATCAGAAAGATATTATTCATGTTTTCTCACAGAATCCTCAAAATTTAAGCTTTAATATTTAGGTCTTTATTAGGCCAAAGTCTACTTGGAATTGATTTTTTTTTTTTTAATATGGTTGTCTTAAGGAGTAACATTTGTGGCTTTCTATATGTGAAGTGAAAGCGGTTCTTCCAAAATCATTTGTTAAAGACTGTCTTTTTCCTACAGAATTATATTGGCACTTTGACTATATTTCTTTCTTTCTGGAACCTTTTTTTTTTTTTTTTTTTTTTTGAGGGAGAAAGCAAGCACAAGCAGGAGAAGCGGCAGAAAGAAAGGGACAAGCAGGCTCCCCTGCTCAATGTTGAGCCTGACTCAGTGATTGGTCCCAGGATACCCAGATCATGACCTGAGCTAAAGTCAGACACCCAACTGACTGAGCCACCCAGGTACCCCTCGACTTTTTTTTTTTTTTCTAATTACCTAATTTATCTGTCTTTCTACCAGTCCCATACAGCCTGCATTACTGACTCTTTAGGGTAAAGTTCTGCTAGCCTGAGTTTCCAGCATAGTTCACTTTTCAGGATAGTTTGAACTTGTCTAAGTCATTGAATTTTATTTTGGAATCACCTTTAATTTCTATAAAAATTGTATAGGTATGTTCATTGTTGTTCTTTTATTAATCTGTAGATAATTGATACCTTATTAATGTTGTTTTTTAATTCATTCCAATCCATTCCAAATCATACGAATTAACTTCATATATAATTCCATTTATTTATGTCTTCTTTATTTCTTTGGCAATGGTCTTAGTTATAAATTAAATTTATTCCAAAATATTTTATATTTTAATTCATTTCTAAAGACAATTTTCTTAGTTACAGCTTCTGTATGCTAATAAAGGTTAATTTATTTTTTAAGTTCTGTTTTCTTTGAGCTTGCTACATTATTAGTTTAGTAAGTTGTTAACTGGGAATATAGTTTTACTTCATTTCCCATGTGTATACCTTCATTTGTTTTTCTTATTTTACTGAATATACAGTTAGGTCTTTAATACAATGTTGAATTAATTAATTAATACAATGTTGTATTAATTAATACAATTGTTGGAGAAGTTAAAAAAAAAAAAGAAGTTGGAGAAGTGAAGAGCGAAGATGTCCTGGCACTTTTCTGCATCCTTTTATAACATTAAGTCTCGTGCTTGCTTTGGCAGCACATATATAACATTAAGTCTCTTATCAGCTGAGGTTATTAGTAGTACCTTTATATCAATTTAAGGAAATTCTCATTTGCCTTGCAGAGATTTTTTTTTAATGTGTCAATTTTTATTAAATACATTTCCTTGAGATAGTCAGGCTCATTCCTTTTATTCCTCTAATGGGGTGAATTATATCCACTGGCTTTTTATCATGGAGACAAACTTACATTGCTAGAGTAGACCCCACTCCTCATAAAATATATATTTAACATTGATATATTTGATTTGCTAGTATCTTGTTAATGAATCTTGTGTTAATATACATGAGGGAGTGGTCAACAGCTTTCCTTGAGCTTTTGTCAGATTTTGACATGAAAGTCAAGCTGGACTCATAAAATGGGTTGTGAATTTTACTTCTATTTTTCTGAAAGACTATAAAAATAATATATAATGTTATTTCTTCCTTAAATACTTTATACAATTCATTGTAATAATGTGGGGTTTGGACTTCTCTTTGTGGGAAAGTTAACATTGTTGACTGTAATAGATAAAGAGCTATTGAATTTTCTATTTTTTCCTTCAGTTTTGACAAAACTTATGTTTTCCAGAGTTTGTCAAATTATAAACATGTTATGCCAAAAATGTAATAACTGTTCCTTCTATCTTGTATGCCTTACTATTTACTCATATATGCCTAATATTGTATTTTGCCCCTCACCACCACCCCCCCCCCTTAGTCTGAAGACTCAGAGCTGTCTTCTAAGGATTTCTCAAATTGTTTTTCGGTTTTTGTTTTTGGGTTTTTTGTTTGTTTATTGGAAGTATTATTTAATTCTGACTTTATCTCATGTTTATTCTTCTTCATGGATTTTTGAGTCTTTGTTTACCTTTGGGTTTAATTTTCTCACCTTTTTCTAGTCTCATAAATAAATGGTAACATTATCCATTTGGTTATTAAGCTTGCTTCCCTTTTCAAACAACATTTAAGCTATATATTTCTTATATGTGCCACTCAAGCAGCAATCTACAAAATGTGATGTTTTATTTTCATTTTCCTTCTTTTCAAATCATTTTTCTTATTTTCTCTTGTGAGATCTCTTTGACCCATTAGTTATTTAGTAATGTTACTGACTTTCCAAATATCTGAATCTTCTAATTAAATTTTACTTTGGTCTGAGAATATTATTTGTAACATTATAACCTTTTAAAATATATTTTCACATATGGACTGGCATGCGATCTATCTTGATCATTTTCCATGTGGGCTTGAAATTAATTTATTTTTTTTTCTAATCTTCTATATGCTTATAAATTTTGTCTAGTTGCTCTATCATTTACAAAGTAATGGTTGTTAAAATATCCAGCTATGCATGTGGATTTGTCTGTTTCCTTTTATTTCTGTCAGTGTTTGCTTCATGTATTTTGACACTCTGTCATTAAGTGTGAAAATATTGTTATGTCTTAGTGATGAGTTGAACTTTTCATCATTACAAAATGTCCTCATTTCTCTCTAGTAATAGTCTCAGTCTATTTTGTCAGAAAATTATATAGTCACAGCAGCTTCCTTGTGCTTAACATTTACATACTATACCTTTTTTTCTATCTTCTTGTTCTCACCATCTTTGTTTAACATTTAAATTATATTACAAACAACATGCACTTGTGCTTTTCCTGCCTTTTTAATTGGAATGTTTAGTATATTTACATACAATATTATAGGTTATGTTTAATTCTACAGTCTAATTGTAACCTATTTCTCAGTTTTTCTTTTTCTACTATTTAGCTTTTCCTTCTTATTTTAGATTAGTTGAATGTTTTCTAATATACCATCTTACCTCATTTGTTGTTAGCTATATATTGTGTGCATTTTTTAGTACTTGTTCTCAAATATTATTGTCCTTAGGGTTGACACTGTGCCAACTCTTTTAAAATGTAAAAAACTTAAAACAGTAACATCAGATTTTTAACTCCCATTACTTTTTTTGCTATTGATGACAAATATTTTGTATTCTATATGTATTATAAAATATTATGGGTACATAATTGAAATCTGAATACATAATTTCAGTTTCTAACATATTATTTTAACCTGAATTATTTATTTATTTTAAAATATTTTATTTATTCATGAGAGACACAGAGAGAGAGAGAGGCAGAGACTTAGGCAGAAGGAGAAGCAGGCTCCATGCAGGAAGCCCGATGTGGGACTCAATCATGGGACTTGATCCTGGAACTCCAGGCTCAAGCCCTGTGTCAAAGACACATGCTTAACTGCTGAGCCACCCAGGCGTCCCATTCAGCCAGAATTTAAAAATTCTAGTGGCACGTGTTTGCTGAGGAGGACTACTTTCAACTACCTCCTTCACCTGGATATATTTACAATCCACTTTCTTACAGGATAAAAGAAATGCCATTGCACAAACACCTAGGGAAGGGAGCAAGGCTCATCTTGTGGGTTTGCTTTCTCTCAAGTATCAAAGTCTTGTGCTGACAGTTATTCAATTCCTGAAAACAATGGTCTCCTATATGTTGTCCAACTTCGTAGTTGTTACAGCAGTGGGTAAATCTGAACCCCTTTTTTTTCTATGACCACAAAAAGTCAACACTGTTTTTGAGGGATTTCCTACCATGCAGCTTATTACTTGGCAATAACTACAACAAACCTATATATAGTGCACAGTTTAGCCTCATTATAATATTAACAATTTTATATGAAATAGGGCTATAATATTGAATAATTTCATCATAATTGAAAGTATTTATCTGTACCTCATGGTTTGGGATTCTATTTAGAACCTTTAGACTAGCTCTAAACTCAAGAAAAACATCTCACAAAAATTTCCTGTTTTACAACATTTAGGATTTTCTCAAACTCAAAGCAAACCCCACATTGGCTCATATTATTCTCTTGGGTTTATGTAGTGAATTTTATTGATAATTATGTATTTTGGCCCCCCAACAGATATTATTCCCATTTTCTTACTATAAAATATTTATTTCTGGTAACAAGAATAATTTATTTCTGGTAACAAGAATAATAACTTTAATATAAATATGATAGGACATTATAGTTTCATTTATCTATTACTACCTAGCCATTTTACTAAGCACTTGATACTTTCTACAAGCTTCTTAAACTTTGTGACCAAACCATTCATCTATAAAACAAGGCCAAAATAATTCCTACTTTATGGAGTTGTGATGATTTAACAACATAATTCATGCAAGGTCATTTAGATAGTGCTTGACACATAAGTACACATGAATTATACATTATTATTATTTAACATTATTTACATCTTGTTACCCTTTGGAATAGCTTCCTTTTTCATAGCTCCATTATACATCATCCCCTGTGATTATATCCTCCATAAATCCTCCATCAATACCTGAGTCAGTTTATTTACCATATTTTTCCTAGCAAATAATATCTGTCCGTTTTATTTTCAACCTATTTAAAAATAAAACTATAGTCTCCATCCAAAAACAATATTTCTGCTTGATTTGTATAGAACATCTTTATTTATACAATCATTTGGGTCAAGAGAATTTCTTCTTTTTTCCCCTCTACCTTCTCATGCCTCATGCCAGTCAGACCCATATTTCACATCAGTTTTATTAGTCCTATTAGCATGCTTGTTTAGCTCTTAATGTCTTGTTACTGGGAAAAGACCATAACTCTGCTTTGGTAACTTCCAGTCTTTTCTTTCATTCAATATACCACAGATACGGGGTTTTTCCAGCACTCCAGTGCACATTTAGAGGATATTAATGGATGCCCATTGACTAAAGGATTGTGTCTATACTCCCTCTCCTAGCATTTTATAGCTAACATACCCAAGGTACTTTTGAGGAGTTATATATTAATTATTTAATATAACAGTTAACATTTGTGAGTGATTATTATGTGCCAGCCATACTTACCACAGAAATCCAAGGAGATATAGGCTATTAATCTCTATTTCATATTGAAGGAAACAGAAGCTTAGATAGCCAGTGTCTATAATGTTTAATGGCATAGATTTTGGGACCTTAACTTCCCTCTGCCTCAATGTCTTTATTTGTAATTTAGTGAATTATAATGATACCTGTTAAATAAGGCCTTTGTGAGAAGTAGATCAGTATATGCAGTATGCCTGCAGTTGTCCTTGGTATGCAGTATGTTTTTGGTAAGTAGTAGTTCCTACTGTTCTGTGGAGGAACATAAATGGCAGGATTGAGATATGTAACCCAAGGATCCTAGTACCAGAGCCCAAAGACCAGCATAATGCTGTACTCTGTACCTTTCAAGGCCTTCCAGAGAATGTAACAGAAGTTTTTCACTCATTACTTCCCGCACCTTCCTTCAGTAAGCCATTCAATGTAAGGCAAACTTATTTTGATCCCCTGTAGACTTCTCCACTTTTACTTATATGGGTGCCACCTACTAAAATTGTTTTTAAACTTCAAGACGCTGCTTATAATTCTTCCATTGAGGCTTTCCATAACACATTTTTCCATAGTGCTACATAATTTACCTCCTCTTCAATTTTGAATAATTATCCCAAAGAACATGTAATCAATACTTAGGAGTTCATTTTCCTCTTATATTATAGTCTTTAGTGGAGTCTGTTATTTTGAATCCATAATACTATTCTAATTGTTGTATGCTTCCATTCCTTTATTATACAATCCCATTTTTAAGTCTATAAACATGTTGAAGTAACTTCTTCTATTGTACTTAGTACAGCAATGTCAATGTATGTGGTAATTAGTAAGCACCTATTTTTGGTTATCAATATAGCCTAAAATTCTTGAATTTTACTAACTAATGGGACAAATATAAGTCAATATGAAATTCTTCTAAAACTTAAAGTATAATATTTTACAGATAACTCTGTTCAAAATATTTTGAATCAGATATACCATTACATTTTTCTAACCAAATGCACTGAAAACAAATAGCATTTTGTGTACTTACATAATAAAATATAGAATTTAAGAACCTATTCAGAAGCCAAATCAAGTTTCTCCAGATGATGTTAACATTTCTTGAGTTAGAAATCTCACCAGAGATCTATCTTAGTGATTTTTGTTAGACACACTCAAATATTACTATTTCATAATAGCTGATTTACATTGAATCCTTGAATTATGTAACTTTGGCCAAATCAAAATTCCTACTAGAGACATAACTTGGGAATTTCTTATTAGTGAGATACTTAATTTCTTTAACAATATTACTTCTTAATGTTTAATTCCTAAGAAATGAAATGAAAATGAACAATTTTATCCCCTTCCCCTCCAAAGGGAGAAAAACATTTGTCTTGACTACCATACTTGGATATATCTCTTATATATCAGATCCTTGGCAATCCCTTTAAAAAATTCATTCCTGAAGCTTGCTCATGCTGCCAAAAAATACTTTCTCATCTTTAAAGTAGAATTGTATTAAAGAATGTGATTTTCAAATACTTAATAGAAAAAAAGGGAAGTGTATGGCATGGATCCAAATTAGTATTTCATAAAAGTTAACTCCTTTAGAAAAGAATACTGAAATTGTGCCAAATATGGAATAAAGTTTGTGTTGCAGTATAGTTTCCACCTGGGTGAAAATCCTACTTTTCTTTTAAGCCTAATCTTTCAAAATACTTTCTGAAACTTATGGTTAATAAAAAATAAGCCTAACACTATTTCTGTCTGAAATAATAGTATCAAAACAATAAGAAAATGCCCCAGATACAAGTTTTGAAGTATATTAGGGAATCAGTGAAAATATAAACTTTTTTGTACTAGATCTCTGTGTTAATATTCGAGTAAATAAACAGAGGTTACAGATGAAAAAGTATAAATATTTAATTTTTCCTAAGTTTTATTTACTCAAATATTTTAAAACTATTTTATACATAATTTGAATTAAAATTTCTTGATTATTCATAAAATCCTGTGTCCAATTACTATATCTGTAAGCCTCATGTGGAATCAATACTAAAGAGATACGTAGAAGGTAGATAGCAAATTGATTATTAATTTTACAAGTATCTATTTCCCAGTCCAGCTATCAAGCAATTTCCTTGCCATCAAAAGTTTGGCAAATCAGGGATCCCTGGGTGGCGCAGCGGTTTAGTGCCTGCCTTTGGCCCAGGGCGCGATCCTGGAGACCCGGGATCGAATCCCACGTCGGGCTCCCGGTGCATGGAGCCTGCTTCTCCCTCTGCCTGTGTCTCTGCCTCTCTCTCTCTCTCTCTCTCTGTGACTATCATAAATAAATAAAAATTAAAAAAAAAAAAAAAAAAAAGTTTGGCAAATCAATAAGAATCTACATTTTCCTCTTACTAGAGGAAAAAAACTAGAGGAAAAACTATTGCACCAAAAAATAGTGAAATTTGTGTTTGAACAATGGATATTTTTCAAAACAGTGAGAAAGCAAAACCAGATTAATAGAATGAAAATTATCAAAAATCAAAATTAGAAAACTACAACATACATTATGCAAAACAATTACAATAAAAGCCGCTTCAAAAAATAAAAGCAGAAGGAATGTACTAAATATATCACTCTATCAAGTAAAAAGAGCAAAAGCATAGTGTCAAAAAGATTGGAAATTTCAGTGGGGGAATAACACTGGTATATGCTATCAAAATAAAGAGAACAATCTGTTTAACCTTATGAAAAATGATTTTTAAGCTATGAATGTTCAAGATAAATGTAGATTACCAAAATGACCCCTGAAAACAATGTCCTTGTGCATGTAAATAGAGAAATTGCCTTGGGAGGAATGAAAAATCTTACAGTTAATTTAAAAAGCACTAGCCTTAAATGTTTATATACTCATATTCCATACAAAATTGAAACCTCAAGGACTTCAGTTTTCCACTGGCCATAGGTAATGGAGGATTTGGAGTAGAAGGAAAGTTAACTTATTAAAGCCCCTGAAAGAGGCACCTGGGTGGCTCAGTGAGTTAGGCATTTGTCTTTGGCTCAGGTAATGATCCTAGTGTCCTGGGATTGAGTCGCATGGGGCTCCCTGTTTAGTGAAGAGTCTGCTTCTTCTTCTCCCTCTGTCCCTTCCCCCTGCTCATTCTTTCCTTCTCTCTCAAATAAATCTTTTTTAAAAAAAATCCCCTTAAATACTATTTTAAATGTTTATTTTTATTCACTATACTGAACATTTTAAGTTATTTTTTAAAAGATTTTATTTTTAAGTAATGTCTACATGCAACATGGGACTCAAATTCACAACCCCAAGATCAAGAGTTACATGCTGTACTGACCAAGCCAGCCAGGTATCCCATACTACAGTAAACATTCTGTTTTATTTTTTTAAAACTTTATTTATTCATGAGAGACAGAGAAAGGCAGAGACTCAGGCAGACAGAGAAGCAGGTTCCCTGTGAGGAGGGGAGCCTGATGCAGGACTCAAACCCAGGACCCCAGGATCATGACCTGAGCCAAAGCCGGATGCTCAACCACTGAGCCACCCAGGTGCCCCTATAATAAACATTTTAAAGTTAATTATCAAGTGACAGCAAATAACCAGTTATGTTCCACATTTAAAATCTAAAGTAGCAAATATTAACAGACTTAAAATAGTCAATCTTAATCGTTATAATTTTTAAGAAGTCCGAAAACTTTCTTTAGAAATCAAGTAATTTAACAAAATACATTCTCTAGAAACCAAATAATTTAACAAAATGTATCAATCAAAACCTAAAAACCAAGATGTAGTCCAATATTTCCACTTGAAATTAGAAGATCTTTTAACCAAATATTAGCTTTTAAGTATTTTTAGTAATAAGATTTAAAAAGTACTGTTCAAAAGGAGTAAAACCCTTAAATACCCAATAATAAACAGAATGGCTATAAATGTTCTATTTAGATAGTGACATAGGCAGCCATTAAAGCTTATGTTCACTGTGTTTTTCAATGACCTGACAAGTCTTACTGAACAATTAAAAGTAGAAAGAAATATGTCTATACTGACTGTAGTAAATATACGTACAGCTGAATAGCAAAAAATAGGAAAAAAAAAACACTTCTCTCTGGTATTCTTTAGACTTGGAGGATAATTATGGATGCTCATTTTGTATACTTCTTAAGTTGTCTGAATGATCGTAAGTTAGTCTTATGTTCAGAGTTGTCTTCTTTATTCTAGGATTAATACTCAAATTAATATAAAGTAGGATAACCCACATAAGATGATAAACTACTAGAATTATCTATGAAAATGTATATGCATCTACATTTATTCAACAGTTTTACTAAAAGAAGTGTATTGAATAAGTTGTCTTAGTTAACTTATCTGGTCTTGATGCTGATTTTCTAGTAAAAATAAACTTCTGTAACAGCATGCATATATTATTTCATAGTTTTATCATAATATGTTATGTTAGTTTCTCAATAATATAAAGGAGAGCTATTATGAGAGATTAAAATGGTATCAGTTTTTCCAGTTACCTGAAGCTTAAGCCACTGTGTTTAAATACACAAATTTAAAATTACAAACATTCCTTTGTGCATATAACAAAATTATCATAAAGTGAGTCTGTCCATATATGTTCATACTGAGTCAAGAAAACTAATTTTACTGGCACACCAAAAACTCTTATGACCTACAAAATTATTACTATCTACTATTTCCAAAAAGTATTTCTGATTTAATGCCATAGATTAATTTTCACAAGTTTTTAAATCTTTGTATCAGTGCTATTATATAGTGTATATAATTTTGTCTAGCATCTTTCCCTCATCATTGTATTTAGAAGTTATCCGCGGTATACACACAACTATAGATCATTATTTCAGAATGTAGAGTATTCTCTATGTTATGTTATGAATATACTGAAGTTTATTTGTAGTTCTAATGGTAATAGATATTTAGCTTGATATGTGTTGCTATATATATTTTTCTGAGTGTCCTTATGTTGGTGCACAGGTCCATGCATATATATGTATGAAATTGCTAGGTCATAAGGTAGGGACTCATTCAAATTTATTAGAAAACACCAAGTCACATTCAAAAGTAGCAATATTAAGGATACTCTCGAACAGTGTATGAGAGTACCAGGTTATCTATCCATAGGCTTATCTGGTATTAGCAGACTTGAATTTTAGCTATTTTTATTAACTACAGGCCTGTCTTTGGCATTAGTTTGTATTACTTTGAAACTATGGAGTTGGAACAACATTTTTTTTTTCTTTTTGGCACTTTTGAGGTATCCAGTTAAGTCTTCTGTCCATTTTTACTATCTTTTAGTTGATTTGTAAGAGTTCTTTATATAACCTGGGTAAGGTCCATTTTCAGATAGGAGTTATGATTATCTTCACCTTTCTGAGATTACTTTTTTTTTTTAAGAAGATTTATTTATTTGAAGGGGGGGGGAGAGAGAGATAGAGAGAGAGAGAGAGCCAGAGGAAGGCAGAGGGAGAAGCAGGCTCCATGCTGGGAGCCTGATGTGGGAACCGATCCTGGGTTTCCAGGATCAGGCCCTGGGCTGAAGGTGGCGCTAAACCGCTGAGCCACCCGGGCTGCCTGTGAGATTACTTTTTGATGTGTTTCTGAGACACATACACATATACAAAAGTGTTCCTTAATCTAAATTTAACTGTATTTGTATATTTTTAAAAAAAATGATTTTATTTATTTATTCATGAGAAATACAGAAAGAGGCAGAGAGATAGGCGGATGGAGAAGCAAGCTCCCTGCAGAGAACCTGATGTGGGACTCAATCCCAGGACCCCAGAAACCCAGGGTCCCATCCTGATCTGAAGGCAGATGCTCAACCACTGAGCGCCCCCCCCCCCCCAGGCACCCTGGTATCTCTGACTTTATTCAGAATTTATTTTTAATAATTTGTCTAGCTTTTCTAGTTGATCTCATTGGGAGACTTGAACTCAATTACCTTATTAATCACTCTGTGTGTGTGTGTGTGTGTATGTGTGAGTACAATTCCCGTGGTCCATATGAACATTGTATTATCCTAATGATTTTTTCAGTATCTAGATTTCATTACCTATTCTGATCTTTACTACTTATTTAATCATGGAAAATGTCTTCTGAACAAAGAAGACAAAATGGAAAGCTTAAGAATATCAAATTCATACCAATAAACCATGCAATACTATTTAAGCTTGACAATACATTATATAAATGCCAGAATATTTTCATTTTTGTTTTTAACTTTTTAAATTCAATTTGCCAACATATAGTACATCATTAGTTTCAGGTGTAGTGTTCAATAATTCATCAGTTGCCTATAATACCCAGTGCTCATCACATCACATAAAATATAATACTCAAGGTTCTGTGTGTTAACTTTGGTATTAAACCCACTATAAGATGTTTAATATTGAAGAGAAATTGTTTTGATTGCATAAGCTAAGTAAATCTGTCTTCTTTTTGACTTTATGCCAATCCTCGTTTCTAATGATATTTAATTTTAATGAACTAGATCTCTTTCAATGGCTGTCCTAGGTCTCTCTCTATTTCTCACATACCTTCAAATCTGGTGGTAGTGCAGGGGCTCTGATTAATTTCTTCAGTAATAAACAATTCATGGTTAACATTTCAAAGAAATTTCAATGTTGATTAAAACATTTTAAAGGCTAACAATTATGTAGCACAAGACGAAAGCCAACAGAAAATTATTGAAGCTTTGCTATGTGTTTGCTGATTATTGGAAGAGGTTAATAGAGGGTAAGCAGAACTTTAGCAAGGTCTGACTGCAATCTTAGGATAAAACTTAAAATCATCATAGGAGTCATACTTCTGTGTATTTTAGAGATTAATAATGCCACTATAGGTTTCTGAAAAAAAACTTGCTAAGAATTTGATAAGCTTCTGAAAGGATTTTAAATTGAAGACCATGCTTTAGTGGCAATTTTGAGGTTTCTCAAAAGGACATTCATACACAAGCCATCAAATCTTTTTAAATTATGAATATTATACATTTAAATTAAAACTGACCATGTTCCTAGTAGCTATGAAACTCCTAATCAAATAATGCTAAACAATGATAACAATTACAGTATATTATAAAGTATGATCATATTCAACACCTTTTCACATATGTTGAGCTCCCTATGAGCTGTTGTCCTTGCTGTTTTTTTTAAAAGAAATGAAGGACTGGACATACCCATGCTCAGTGCTCTACCTCTGAAAACTCACATGCTCACACTCTATATCCTTTAATTCCTCTCAAGCATCATATGCTGAATAATCCAAAGCATAAATAGTTATTTTCAGGCTGCTATAGAAAGTCCACAAACCAAATTAAGTGCAGGGTAAGAGTTGTGCGCTTTCATTTGTAAAATATGAAAAAGAAAATGGGGTGAAATCTACCTCCATTTTAATAGTGCATAATTCTATCCAGGGAGCAGTAACATCTTAGTTTTTCTAATATTGGTCAAATATTTCAAAGAAAAATACTTGTTTCTGGACATTTTCAAGACATAAAATTATCAAATGCAGTGTTCCCTTACAGAACAAGCCAGAAAATTTATGATTAAAATTCTCCATGTGAAGTAACTATTTGTTCAGGAGGCTATTACTGATTTTACTTCAGCAATTTCTGATTCTATTTCTTTCTCTAGTGAGCATTAATGTCATTTAAAAGTGCTTTGAATGCTTTATTCAAAGTGGATATTTGGAACAACATGGTAGATTATAGCTAATTGACAAAATTCTGGCCCTCAAAACCTAATGAACTGATTTAAAAGTCCCTTAAAATAAGAAAACAAAAACAAAATAAAGCCATATCAAGATAAATAGTAGGCAAACACCAGCCTTACAACATTTTTCAACGGAATTTGGAATGATAGACCTTTGATTTAGAAGCAGTATGTAAAAACAGAAGTTTAATGGGTAATATCCCTGAGAAGAAGTATGAACAACTGCACATTTTGAGGAAAAAAAAAAAAAAGAATGAGACCATGGGGAGTGTTAGTGGTAGACTTGAATCCCCCACAAATTCATATGTTGAAGTCCTAACACCTCATTACCTTGCAGCATGATCTTCTTTAGAACTAAGGTCCTTGTAGATATATTTAGTCAAAAGGAGGTCCTACTGGACTCTGATGGGTCCCTGTTACAATTTTCTTGAGGTGTCATTATCAGAAGAAATATGGCCCAAAGTCCAGGTTCTCATGGCTTTCCCTTCTCCCTCCTCCTTCTCTCTGGCTAAGGGAGAATGTCTAGTATTAGGAAGAAACAGGTGAAGAGATAGAATGAAATATCTCTATTAAAAAAGAGAAGTTCCTAGGACTTCCTGGAACCAGAAAAATAATGGAAGCCTGGAAGAATCAAGGAAATGAATGATAGTTTGTTTCATTTTAAGGTTTATTTATTTTAGACAGTGCAAGCTGAAGCATGAGAGGGGCAGAGGGACGAGGAAGCAGTGAGCATGGAGCCCAATCCTACTGGGGTTTGATCCAGTTTACCCAGAGATCATGACCTAAACTACAAACAAGAGTCAGATGCTTAATCTCTTAATTAACTGAGCTACCCAGACGCCCCATGAATGATAGTTTTTAAAATGGATGGAGTTCTAAAACATCAGATTTCAGACCAACATCAGGAAATGCTTAATGATGTTATTAGCTACAATCAGTAGATGGTATGAAACTAAAAGAAGGTTAGTAAAGTCTAACCAAGTATCACATATGCTTTAAAAAGCAACCATCATGTAGAACTACAGTTACATGAATTTTAAAATGCTGTCCAATCCATTGTTAAATTATTTATAAACAGCCTAATTAAACTCTATATGTGGCACTAGAAAAAATCCAGAGACCTCACAAGGAACTAGAAGAAATTGATATAAGGTTTGTACCATTTGGACCATTTTTCTTTAATCCAACAGGATAACAAAGGAGGGAACAAGAAGAATGGTATTCCTACGAAAATGTTTGCTTTTATTGGCCTAAAAAATTTTGAATGCTATAACTTCCTATAATAGAATGGTAAAGAGGAAAATCCATTTTAAATAAACCCTACCACTTAGATGTGGTGAAAAAGCAATAAATTTGACAAAATTGTCCCTCACAAAACAGTATATCAAGGGTTATCATTTCATTTTCACTTGAATATACTCTTTTTTTTTTTTTTCAATATAATCTGATTCATGGCAGTATTTGGAGCACTATTCTAATGAAGATAGGAATTTGTCAGATTAGCCTAATCAAATTTCCTGTCTTTTCATACTTCTTATTTTCTATGGGTGGCTATTGGCTTTATTTTTGTTGGCAAATAATCTGCTGCTTCAAAGATATACAGTACCAATTATTTGACATATTGTTTATTTGTAGGAAATGGAATTCTGTATAGTTTTGAAAATTTATAGATCCTCTAGTCATTAAATAGAAAAAATGAAATACCTGGTGAAATATTCCCTTTTAAAGAAAATATCAATCCTTATTCTATTAATAAAACTGAGAAAAGTAATATAATGGGATATTTACTATAAAAATCCTCCACAGGATATAATCTTATATTCTTGTAAGCAACTTGTTGTTTTTCCTGAATGTTTTTATAATTATTAGATTATAAGTAAAAACAGTATCTTTATTCCTTAGCTTCCATTGCCTTTTTATCCACTGTAGTCTTAATCTTCTAAATGTGGCATCATTGTTGCTTGCTATAGAAATGACTCAAAGAAACGTCAAAATATAGTCATATTCAACATGCGTAGATTGACACAGTGATTCCTTATTTCATAGAAAAATATCTATTAACTTGTTGATGTATATGTATTCAGTTCATTTTATCAAATAGATTTACGAGTGACGATGCATTTTAGAAAAATGTTTATATTCATGAAAACTTTCAAAAACAGAAAAAATGTGTAATTTCAGCACTGCAGGTGACTGGAAGGGCTGGGTCAGGAGCTGGTTACTGGGTGAATGAAAACACACAAGGCTTGCTTGCCCCTTTTGCACATAAAGGTCACCAATGGAGCATACATGGAAATTTAGAAGTAAGACTCCTTTGTATTTTCTCAATTCTCCACATAGTTCCTCAGGATTATGAATGGACTTAGAGCTGTGAAACGTAGTGAAGAGTCAGAGGAATTCTCATAACGAGGTGCATAGCTAGACACCCTGGGCCTGCCGCAGACAACATTTCTCATTCATGTATGGTGGCAATGTTTAGACATGAATAGCCTTGAGTTAGTTGTTCTCTTCCTTCCTGGAAAAATAGTTTTGGAATATCCAACCAGCACTGAATGAACACACACGAAAGGACAATTACTTTTTAACTCCAGGAACACAAAATTTTCTTTCAAAGTAAAGTGAAATAAACATTTGAATATATATGATATATATATATTTATATATATATATCACATATATATATGATCATCACATTGTATACTTTAAGCTTACTGTATATCAATATCACAAAGCTGGAAAAAAATTTGAAATGAGGAAAAATGTGAAGTATTTTTGCTATATTTTCCCCTTGTAGAAATCATGCACAATAGAGCTTTTTAAATGCTAGGCAGAGATTGTTTTAATATGGTTAGTATTGAGGGGAAAATGGGAAAAATATTATTAAGTTTTATCATCTGTTATTGTTACCAACTTAGTTTTAATATATTTCCTTTGAAAAGTTTTAAAGATGTGAAATTCAAAAACCAAGATACAAGAAGTTAGTAAAATTCATAACTTAAAAAATTAAATTTTCCTTAACCAAATAAAATGTTGATCTCCTAAAAATACCACCACCTTGATTTATGCTATATTTCTTTGTCTTCATTGCCTCCATTATAATCTATTTTCAGGCAGGATTCAGGTTCCTGGACTTATTTCTCCCGTGACCCTGTTGCACTGTTTCTCCCAGGGTTACTCCTCTAGCCAGAGATACATCTGCTTGTTGATAGGCTTACTTCTGGATCTTTTATTTCCCTTGGTTTTGTCTGACAGCTTTTTCTTCTTCAGGAATAGAGAAAAATGTGTATTGTATATTCAGGTTGATTTTTGCTATGAATCTTGCTGTGCTTACGACTCTAAGCTGAAGGGACATATATAGGGATATTTGAAACTGGCTCATTCCAGATAATCATAAAACTGTTTATATTATCATTTTCAGATAACCACATAAGATAGAATGCATGATATACCAAGCTTACAACATAAAGCATTGGAAAAATATATAGAATGTGTTATTTTGATTATATTTTTAACAATATCTGAATTGGAGTTTAGAAATTTCACATTACCACATAGCAAACTTTATATTGAGGAGGTAAAAGCTTTCGTTTTGTCAAATAGAATTTTATCATAATTTTTATTCTTCCATAAAAACAATACGGTTTTAGGGTCACCTGGGTGGCTCAGCAGTTGAGCATCTGCCTTTGGTTTAGCTGTGATCCCAGGATCTGGCATTGAGTCCCACATTGGGCTCCCTGCATGGAGCCTGCTTCTCCCTCTGCCTGTGTCTTGCCTGTCTCTCTCTGTGTCTGTCATGAATAAATAAATAATATCTTTTGAAAAAGAACAATACAGTTTTATAGTTATTTAAGAGTATATTCTTTGACCTCAAGGACTTACAGATCATTATCATTATTTTTTAAGATTTAATTTTAGAGAATAGGGGGAAGGGGAGAGGGAGGGAGGCATGGAGGGAGGGAAAGAGAGAGAGAGAGACAGAGAGAGAGAGACAGAGAGAGAGAGAGAGAGAATATGAATTCTCAAGCTGACTCCTCACTGAGTGCATAGCCTGACTGGAGCCAATCCCAGTACCCTGAGATCATGACCTGAGCCAAGACCAACAGTCAGACACTTAACCGACTAAGCCACCCAGGTGCCCCACAGGTGATTCTTAAAAAATATGTAAAAGAGAACTTACTTTATATTCAAATAATGGTTAAATGTAATCTGTTAATCATTCAAAATTCTATCACTTGGTATATTTTTATTTTTAAACATTATTACTTTTCTTTCATATGTCACGTTTAAAGTGACACATCCAAAATTAACTCATGGAAGTGTAAGAATAGTGTTCTAGAAGCAAATTATTTTTATATCAGTAGCTTAAGGGATTGAGTATCAGTGATATTTTCAGGGTAACATGAAGAGAATTAGAAGGATGGTCAAAGAGTGAGGAGACATGTTTGGGGATGTAACGAAAAAACTTTAGTGAAGGAGATTTAAAAGAATCTAGTAAGGAGAAGCAATGGAAAAAAATACCAGAGAGGGGAAAAACTTAATTTTATATGTATATAATTATCTTTTATATTTTAAGCTTAGAATTTTCTCTTCGCTGCTCTGAAACTCTTGGCTATGTAAAAGACTTACAGAAAAATTATTACTAATCTTTTGGCCTGGGTCCATTTCCCATATAACAACAAATGCATTGTAGCTGCTTTGTCATTTATCAGTATCTATTATGATGGATATTCTACTTACACTGTCTACTTGGCCAAATTTCTAAGTGTGAATATTCTCACATGTTAAACTAATTTAATAGGAGAAATCTAACACATTTTGTTGGTCTTTGGAGAACAAACTATGCCACAGTATTCTGGTAAAATTGATTTCTTTACAGAAAAATCATTGAAGTTGCAGGTAACGCAGACAACACTTTTCTTTTTTTTTTTTTTATTTTATTTATTCATTCATGAGAGACACAGAGAGAGAGAGGCAGAGACACAGGCAGAGGGAGATGCAGGCTCCATGCAGGGAGCCTGACGTGGGACTCGATCCCGGGACTCCAGGATCACGCCCTGGGCCCAAGGCAGGGGCTAAACCGCTGAGCCACCCAGGGATCCCCAGACAACACTTTAAAGTCCTCCAATGTTCTAGGCCTAATTACAAATAACATTATCTGTTGTCTTAGGCTCAATTAAGATTATCTTGAAATTTAAGCTAGAGGAATTAATTTAAAACAGAATATAAAGACCTATAATATGGGTGAACTCTCACCTTGTCCATCTTGACTCAGAAAGTAAGTATGATCTTTGCAGTCATTAAAATTGGATTATTAATTCACATTAATGGTCTGTTTTGAATGTAAGATGTATAGATGCGCCTCTTTTTCCTCCTATAAAGCCCTTATAATACTGTTGCAAGCTTGGATGGACTTTGAAGATTGATTTGGATTAAACTGTAGCTCAGACTCTCCCAAATTCTATGACCTTTAACAAGGTTTTAAACTTTATTTCCATTTTCTCATTTGTTACATTGCAATAAGTGATGATTCTGCTTTATTGTTGGGGTAAATGCAACAACCATTTTGTTGAAATGGACGCAAGACAAATTTTGGATAAATGGTTCAAGTTCATATTGTAGTCCACTTTCTATTGATTAGTTATATAGTTCTATATTTTTTCCATTTGTTACCTAAAAATGGAAACCTTATTTCAGTAAATACAGTAACTGCATTCTTTGCCGGTAACTTTCCTTAAAAACTGCCCTAATCCAAATGTCTGTTTTGTTTTTTTTAAATACCATATCCTAAGTGCAGCACTGTTACCTTCAACTTTTTTGTCTCCCCATCCTGTCATTTCATCCAGACCCCTAGCACTTTAAAACAGGATAATTTTAATAAATGCCCCCATATATCTGCTTCTTGATCTCCTGGGATCTGGGGACTCTGCACTATACTGTGTAGTGAAATTCTGCATATTAAAATCATGTTCTTGCCAAAGATCTATCATTCTCTATTTTATATTGTAGTGGTCTTGCTTTGAAGTCCTTTCATGGTGGTCATCTCTCTCTATATGCATATATATTCATGTCCTTTTCTTTACCTGATGTCTTATAGATTACCAGAAACTTAACTTCACTAATTTTTCATAGCTCAGAAAAGTCCTACCCTATTCTAAATTTTTTTCTGGATTCCTCTAAACCATGTTTATCATGACTCATCTGCAGCAGACAGGATCATAATTGTATTGTCTTGTGACATGGTCTTGTGTTGCTTGCTTAAATTTTCCTTTTGGTCTCCAAATACAGTGTAAACTTATTTCTTCAACTCTCTTCTATCATAGATTTCACATCAGAGCAAATGTATACGACAGGGAAAATCTCACTGGAGTTCTATATAAAATAAAATTCATTATATGGATGGTCTGTTTTTAACTACTTTGTACATATGAACTAAGTATATTCTAAATACTCATTTTAAGGATGCCTGGGTGGCTCAGCAGTTGAGTGTCCGCCTTTGGCTCAGGGCGTGATCCTGGAGCTTCGGGATGGATTCCCTCATCAGGCTCCCTGTATGGAGCCTGCTTCTCCCTCTGCCTATGTCTCTGACTCTCTTTTTCTGTGTCTCTCATGAATAAATAAATAAAATCTTTAAAAAATGCTCATTTTAATTTGCTAGTTCAGTTAAGGAAGTGAAGGAGACAAAGGATGGAATTAGAGAGGCATTTTGGGAATAAAATTATTGGATATGACTAAGAAAAGGCAGGTGTTATGGATTGTATTTCTAAGGTTTCTAGCTAGGGTGACAACTGAATCACAGAGAGAAATAGATGCAGATTCCAGCCAAGATAGATCATTTTGATAAATCCTGGGATTTGTAAGTTTTGGTGGATCTGTGACCAGCAAAGACATTCAAAACTCATCTTTGGCTGGTGAAGCTGTGTACATGGACTGTAAGGAGCCAGCCCCAGCAGGAGGCATAGTTTTGGTAAAACACAATTATACTCTGAGTAGGGAGAGTAGCTGATGTCAGAGCTTTATTCCATGCCTATTTCAGGCCCACAGCCAAGGTAGCATTCTTATGCAGATTGAGGCCTAAAATTGTGCAGTGAACTTGAAAGCAGTACAAGAAGAGTGAGTGAGCCTCCTTTCAGAGCAAGTCATACCAATTCAGCTGTGGGGAGAAATTAACTCTGGACACGGATCCTCTTTCTTAGTGAGGAAGTACTAGGGAAAAGAACCCTATGCTGAGGCATAAATACACACTCACATGTACATATGTGTGCAAACATGGAACTGTACTCCTCTCTGGCATAATTTCCTGTAGATTATTTGTATTTTTAAAGCAGAAACATTTGGTAAGCAGAAAGAGTGAAGATTTAGGAAAGTTCATTTAGTAATTGAGGCTCAGTCTGCATGGTTGTTAGTCAGCTAAAACTAATTTTTTCTCATTTAGTGAAAAGGGCTCTTGTCTCTGAAAATTATAAGATTTCACAATGTGGTGATTAAATTTGCTCTTAGAAAAAAATCCCATTAAAAGAAGATTAATACAATGAGTTAGATTCATGATTTAAATAAAATACATGTAGGGGAGCCTAGTCATAAAATGTGTATGTATCTATGTCAACAAAATGAAGCAGAGCTTTTTCTTTAAGATTTTATTTATTTATTCATGAGAGACGCACAGAGAGAGAGAGGCAGAGACACAGGCCGAGGGAGAAGCAGGTTCCATGCAGGGAGCCTGACATGGGACTCGATCCCAGGTCTCCAGGATCAGGCCCTGGGCCGAAGGCAGGTGCTAGACTGCTAGGCACCTGGGCTGCCCAAAGCAGAGCTTTATGGAGGTTGCCTCTAGATGGAATTCCAAGTATTTGTAAAACTTCTCATTTTCTTTGTGTTGCAAATTACTTTTTATGTAATCATTATTTTATAACATGAGTTATATATATAATGAATATATATGAAATGAATGATAAACAAAAGATGAAATGACTTAACAAGTAATCTTTCACAAAATGTGAAAAATGGGCTTCATTAAAATAAGCTTGATTCTCCAAATAGTACAGATACATATTTATACTTTTCAAATAATTTATCCTATCCTTACATATTTGAAAATCTTCAGAAGTATAAGTTACAATTCACTTGTTTGCACTGCTAACTCCTTCTGTTCAGATTTCTGAAATTGTTTCTTATGAAAAAAATAGGTCATGATTCACCTGGATGCATTTTGATAATATATACTAAAGTCAATATGAAATCTTATTTGAGCCCCATGGATGGATGGCTTTATTTATCCATGAGTACCACTTCAGTGTGGTTCAGATGCTAAATGAGTGGTTCATTTCTACTTGCTAAACTTTCATGAGTCAGTGAAAGCCCCATTAACTCCTAGGGACATTATTACTTATTCTTCCTAGAACCAAAACTGAAATAGTCCATAGCTGCTTTTTATTTATAGTGTGGTGTTCATTCAATTATGACTGTTATATTGTCTACTGTCATTGTTAGAAAATCTACTCCTATTCCCTTTGTCCTACTCCCCCCCCCCCTTTATCATTGTTGGTCTCTTGATACATTACCATATTAATTATAATGGTTAGGCTACTAACCTACAAGAAAGAGACAGCCTTCAAAATTATGGTCTTTCAATACTTTATAACTGCGATATTTGACACACATCAACTTCTCCATACGTAAAAATTTTAAGTAATTTTTGCAATGGAAAAATGTCTTAAAGCATTTTTATAGACAGATAATTAGTATTGTACTTTAAAGTGTAGATTTTAGTTTTAAATAACTTTTCTGTATCAACTTAATAAAATTGACATAGAAATATTTAAAACTTCCAATTATAAATTTATTTAAAACTTTTTAAATTTATACATCAAACTTCATATAACTCTTAGGAAATCTTATTTATATTTAATTATAAACCATTATGATAAAGTTTATAAAAATTGGTACTTAAGTAATATTTAAGTAGTCTTTATAGTTGAGAAATTAAAAGCTGAGGGAAACTGTTTACCATTGATAACCTTTTTTAATCTTATACTTACCACAGGAGAGATATATAAAATACTAAGCATGATGTTGGAACTCTATGACATTAATGTAATGAAAATTACACTTTTATGTGTTTTCATCAAGTGGGCTATGACTTGTAAATATTGTCTTTTTAAAGATGGTTATAAAACAATGGTAGACTTTCACATCCAACAATACAAAGAACTGTAATGTATTTAAAGCATAAAATTATATAGGCTACATATACTGAGCTCTGTGCAACAAAATATATGCAAATAATTTAAAAATAAATGTACTAAGTAATCACTAATGACTCACAAAAACCAAAAGAGAAGGGAAAAAAACTGGCCCTAATGGAATCAAAACTAATGGAATAGATTTGAAAGTTTTTCTCATGCAAGCATTCGATTTTTGAATTAAATCTATTCAAAATAAGTAAATGAACTAAATATTCATATCAAGAAATGAAAAACACTGTAATTAAATTATTCCAAGGAAAGCAAGTAGAAAGAATAAGATAAAAGAATTTTGAGAAGGTTAATACTCTGATAACCTTACGCTATTAACCAAGAACAAAAAAAAAAAAAAAAAAAAAAAAGATAAAGGAAAATGTATTGGTTATATATAGGACTATTTAACAAAGATTAAACAGATAAATATTACATTAAAGAATACATGAATCATTTAAGTGTTTGATTGGAATGACAGGAAATTTAGCTCAAAGCAGCTTACGAATCTACGGGCACACAATAATCGAAAAATGCTGGGATTGAGTTGAATAGAGGCATTTAAATTCATAGGATTAATATATCTTTGGCTTTTTCTCATTCTCTTAGCTACCCACATCTTCTATATATTTCATTCTTAGAGACGTTCTTTCCTTACAGTGCCAAAGTCACAGTAGCAACTTTAGCTTGGTATCCGCTCATGTTCAAACCCTATTAGAAGAGTACCACTGATATTCTTGCAGTCTAATAAACCTCACCATCTCTCACTGGATGTGACTGGGTCAAGCATTTACCACTGAATTAACAACTGGGCCCAGTGTAATAACAAGCTTCAACGCTTGTATTTCAACTACTCTGGAAGTGGGTTTGGAAGCAACCTTAAACCAATTGATAGATTAGGGATTGAAACAGGGGTGATTTCTTCAACGCAAAATCAGGATGGTAAGGTTAATCAGTAATAGAGAAGGATGGGATGCTGGGGTGGCTCAGCCCTTAAGCTCCTGCCTTTGACTCAGACGTGATCCCAGAATCTGGGATCCAGTCCCATTTCAAGCTCCCTGCTTGATATCCCAATATCAAGTTTAACAATTACCTTACAGTCAAATTGCATTCGGGCCCAACCAAATAACCTTATTTTAATGTAACCAGGTCTTTAAAGGCTATTTCTAAGTTAGTCATACAAAGGATTAGGACCATAACATATACATTTTGGAGGGGCACTGTTCTGCCCATAACAGAAAGAGAAAAAAGAACATGCAACAATAACTTTTTAAACAATTGTAAATTTCAGAATTATAATAATAAGTCAGTATATTAAACATCCTCATCATGCTGAATATATACTAGGAATTAAGAACATATTAAACTTATCTATTGCCATTTCTTACATTAAGCTCCTTTTAAGATATTAAATGTAAGTGGACTAAATTTAGAGTAAGATTGTTGAAAATTGTTAACTTTTAGTTGTTTAAATGGATTAAAATTATCTTTGCCATAAGACTCCTCTAAGGCATGAAGAATTGGCAAAGATAAAAGTAAAGGTATGGAAAAATACACCACAAACTGACAGCTACTGTAGTTATATGAAGACAAAAATATTTGGAAAAGAAATCCTTAGGAATAGGATTAATAATGATACAAATCCATTTCAAAATAAGTTATAAAACTTCTAAACATTTAAATTATATTTAAATTTAGATATATTTCTATATATACATTTATCTGTATTATATACTTGTTATCTAGGCAGAGGAAGTTACATTTTACTCTGGTGTTTTTTATTAACGTATCAAATTTATTGATCATTTCAACTTAAGCACTATTTCATCTTAAGAAATCATTTTTTGTATATATTTTTATTGGAGTTCGATATGCCAACATATAGCATAACACCCAGTGCTCATCCTGTCAAGTGCCCCCTTCAGTGCCTGTCACCCAGTCACCCCATTCCCCTAACACCTCCCCTTCCACTACCCCTTGTTCATTTCTCAGAGTTAGGAGTCTCTCATGTTCTGTCTCCCTCACTGATATTTCCCACTCATTTTCTCTCCTTTGCCCTTTATCCCCTTTCACTATTTTTTATATTCCCCAGATGAATGAGACCATATGAAGTTTGTCCTTCTCCGACTGACTTACTGCACTCAGCATAATACCCTCCAGATCCATCCATGTTGAAGCAACTGGTGGGTATTCATCCTTTCTAATGGCTGAGTAATATTCCATTGTATACATAGACCACATCTTCTTTATCCATTCATCTTTTGATGGACACTGAGGCTCCTTCCACAGTTTGGCTATTGCGGACATTGCTACTATAAACATTTGGGGGGCAGGTGTCCTGGCATGGCAGTACATCTGTATCTTTGTGGTAAATCCCCAGCAGTGCAATTGCTGGGTCGTAGGGCAAATCTATTTTTAACTCTTTAAGGAACCTCCACACAGTTTTCTGGAGTGGCTGTACCAGTTCACATTCCCACCAACAGCACAAGAGGGTTCCCCTTCCTCCACAGCCTCTCCTCTTGTTTCCTGTCATGTTAATTTTCCCCATTCTCACTGGTGTGAGGTGGTATCTCATTGTGGTTTTCATTTGTATTTCCCTGATGGCAAGTGATGCGGAGCATTTTCTCATGTGCTTGTTGGCCATGTGTATGTCTTCTTTGGTGAAATTTCTGTTCATGTCTTTTGCCCATTTCATGATTGGATTGTTTGTTTCTTTGCTGTTGAGTTTAATAAGTTCTTTAAAAATCTTGGATACTAGCCCTTTATCTGACATGTCATTTGCAAATATCTTCTCCCATTCTGCAGGTTGTCTTTTAGTTGTGTTGACGATTTCTTTTGCTGTACAGAAGCGTTTTATCTTGATGAAGTCCCAGTAATTCATTTTTGCTTTTGTTTCCCTTACCTTCATAGATGTATCTTGCAAGAAGTTGCTGTGGCCAAGTTCAAAAAGGGTGTTGACTGTGTTCTCCTCTAGGATTTTAATGGATTCTTGTCTCACATTTAGATCTTTCAACCATTTTGAGTTTATCTTTGTGAATGGTGTAAGAGAAGGGTCTAGTTTCATTCTTCTGCACGTGGCTGTCCAATTTTCCCAGCACCATTTATTGAAGAGACTGTCCTTTCTCCAGTGGATAGTCTTTCCTGCTTTGTCAAATACTAGTTGACTACAGAGTTAAGGGCCCATTTCTGGGTTCTCTATTCTGTTCCACTGATCTATGTGTCTGTTTTTGTGCCAGTACCATATTGTCTTGATGATCACAGCTTTGTAGTACAACTTGAAATCTGGCATTGTGATGCCCCCGGCTCTAGTTTTCTTCTTCAATATTCCCCTGGCTATTCAGGGTCTTTTCTGATTCCACACAAATCTTAAGATGATTTGTTCCAACGCTCTGAAGTAAGTCCATGATATTTTGATAGTGATTGCATTAAATGTGTAAATTGCCCTGGGTAGCATTGACATTTTCACAATATTAATTCTTCCAATCCATGAGCATGGAATATTTATCCATCTCCTTGTGTCTTCCTCAATTGTTTCCAGGAGTGTTCTGTAGTTGTTAGGGTATAGATCCTTTACCTCTTTGGTTAGGCTTATTCCTAGGTATCTTATGCTTTGGAGTACAATTGTAAATGGGATTGACTCCTTAATTTCTCTTTCTTCATTGTTATTGTATAGAAATGCCACTGATTTCTGGGCATTGATTTTGTATCCTGTCACACTGCCAAATTGCTGTATGAGTTCTAGCAATCTTGGGGTGGAGGTCTTTGGGTTTTCTATGTACAGTATCATGTCATCTGCAAAGAGGGAGAGTTTGACTTCTTCTTTGCGAATTTGAATGCCTTTTATTTCTTTTATTGTCTGCTTCCTGAGGCTAGGACTTCTAGTACTATGTTGAATAGAAGTGGTGAGACTGGACATCCCTGTCTTGTTCCTGATCTTAAGGGAAAGGCTCCCAATGTTTCTCCATTGAGAATGATATTTGCTGTGGGCTTTTTGTAGATGGCTTTTAAGATGCTGAGGAATGTTCCCTTTATCCCTACACTCTGAAGAGTTTTGATCAGGAATAGATGCTGTATTTTGTCAAATGCTTTCTCTGCACTTATTGAAATGATTGTATGATTCTTATTTAATCTCTTGTTGATATGATCTATCACGTTAATTGCTTTATGAGTGTTGAACCAGCCTTGCATCCTGAGGATAAATTCCACTTGGTCATGATGAATAATCTTCTTAATGTCTTGTTGGACCCTATTGGCTAGTATCTTGTTGAGAAGTTTTGCATCTGTGTTCATCAGGGACATTGGTCTATAATTTTCCTTTTTGGTGGGGTCTTTGTCTGGTTTTGGAATTAAGGTGATTATGGCCTCATAGAACAAGTTTGGAAGTATTCAATCTCTATCTATCTATCCGAACAGCTTTAGTAGAACAGGTACAGTTCTTCTTTAAACGTTTGATAGAATTCCCCAGGGAAGCCATCTGGCCCTGGACTTTTGTGTCCTGGGAGGTTTTTGATGACTGCTTCAATTTCCTCCCTGGTTATTGGCCTGTTCAGGTTTTCTATTTCTTCCTGTTCCAGTTTTGATAGTTTGTGGTTTTCCAGAAATGTGTCCATTTTTTCTAGATTGCCTAATTGATTGGTGTATAGCTGCTCATAATAAGTTTTTAAAATTGTTTGTATTTCCTTGGTATTGGTTGTGATCTTTCCTTTTTCATTCATGATTTTATTAAATTGAGTCTTTTCTCTTTTGTTTTTAATAAGGCTGGATAATGGTTTATCTATCTTATTAATTCTTCAAAGAACCCACTCCTGGTTTTGTTGATCTGTTCTACAGTTCTTCTGGTCTCTATTTCATTGGATTCTGCTTGAATCTTTATTAACTCTCTTCTGCTTGGTGTAGGTTTTATTTGCTGTTCTTCCTCCAGTTCCTTTAGGTGGAAGGATAGCTTGTATGTATTTTGAGTTTTTTCCAATTTTTGAGGGATGTTTGTATTGCGATGTATTTCCCTCTCAGGACTGCTTTTGTTGTATCCCAAAGATTTTGAACAGTTATAACTCCATTCTCATTAGTTCCCATGAATCTTTTTGATTCTTCTCTAATTTACTGGTTGACCCTTTCATCTTTTAGCAGGATGCTCTTTAACCTCCACATGTTTGAATTTCTTCCAAATTACATCTTATGATTCAGTTCTAGTTTCAAAGCATTATGGTCTGAAAATATGCAGGGGACTGTAAGTTTTTTTTAGGCGAATGAAGGAGACCCCAAGGCAAAATGATCTGTAGGATGAGCTTTATTGCCAGCACTCTCAGGCCAGATTTCCCTACTCGGGAGAGAAGAGTTAAGGAAGTCATGCCACGGTTGGGAAGTTGGGGGGTTTTAAGCCTTATTGGTTCCCGGTTGGGATCCGGGTGGGGCCCTTGCCAAATTAGGCAAGGGAACACCTTGTCCCTAGGTGATTGGCTGGGGGTGGGGAAAGTCCAGATGTTGGGGGGTGGTCCCTGGCTGGAAAGGCCCGGATGGAAAGTTTCAGTTTCCCATCTAGGTTTCCATTTACTAGAGATGACATGGTGGTCATGGCTGCTTTGGCAGGAAGATCAGCCATCTTGACCCAATTTGAGATGTCCACCATTTTGGGTTCCCCTGTCTCTCAGCCAGCCCAACAGGGAAAATCCAATCTTTTGGTGTTGGTTAAGACCTGATTTGCGACCCAGTATGTGGTCTATTCTGGAGAAAGTTCCATGTGCACTTGAAAAGAATGTGTATTCAGTTGTTTTCGGATGTAAAGTTCTATAAATATCTATGAAATCCATCTGGTCCAGTGAGTATCACAAGAATTTCATTTAAAGCTCTTGTTTCTTTGGAGATGTTGTGCTTAGAAGATCTGTCATTTGCAGAAAGCACCGTGTTGAAGTCTCCAAGTATTAGTGTATCATTATCTAGTTATGTCTTTACTCTGGTTACTAATTGATTGATATACTTGGCAGCTCCCACATTAGGGGCATAAAGACTCATGATTGTTAGGTCCTCTTGTTGGATGGATCCTTTAAGTATGATATAGTGTTCGTCTTCATCTCTTACTACAGTCTTTGGGATAAACTTTAATCTATCTGATAAGAGGATGGCTACCCCTGCTTTCTTTTGAGGACCATTTGAATGGTAAATGGTTCTCCAACCTTTCATTTTCAGGCTGTAGGTGTCCTTAGGTCTAATATGAGTCTCTTGTAGACAGCAAATAATTGCATCTTGCTTTTTTATCCAGTCTGAAACCCTGCACCTTTTGATGGGGTCATTAAGCCCATTCACATTCAGAGTTACTATTGAAAGATATGAATTTAGTGTCATCATGATTCCTATTCAGTCCCTGTTTTTGTGGGTTATTTCTTTGGACATCCTCTCTGTTTCTTGCAGAGCTGGTTTGGTGGTCAAATATTCTTTCAGTTTCTGCCTATCTTGGAAGCTCTTTATCTCTCCTTCTATTCTGAATGAGAGCCTTGTTGGATAGAGTATTCTTGGCTGCATGTTCTTCTCATTTAGGACCCTGAATATATCTTGCCAGCCCTTTCTGGCCTGCCAGGTCTCTGTGGAGAGGTCTGCTGTTAGTCTAATATTTCTCCCCGTATAATTTAGGGATTTCTTGTCTCCTACTGCTTTAAGGGTCTTCTCTTTATCTTCGGAATTTGAAAGTTTCACTATTAGATATTGAGGTGTTGATGGTTTTTATTGTTTTTTTTTGGGGGGGAACCCCTCCATCTCCTGGATCTGAATGCCTGTTTCCCTCCCTAGATTAGGGAAGTTCTCAGCCATGATTTGTTCAAATATGCTTTCTGGTCCTCTGTCCCTCTCAGAGTCCTCTGGAACCCCAATTCAACGTAGATTTTTTCCTTCTGAGGGTGTCATTCATTTCCCTTAACCTTTCCTCATGGTCTTTTAATTGTTTTTTCTCTTTTTCCTCAGCTTCCTTCCTTGCCATCAACTTGTCTTCTATGCCACTCACTCTTTCTTCTACCTCATTAACCCTCGTCATTAAGACCTCCAGTTTGGATTGCATCTCATTTAATTGATTTTTAATTTTGGCCTGATTATATCTAAATTTGCAGTCATGAAGTTTCTTGAATCCTTTATGCTTTTTTTGAGAGCCACCAGTAGCTTTATAATTGTGCTTCTGAATTGGCTTTCTGACATCAAATTGTAATCCAAATTCTGTAACTCTGTGGCAGAGATTACTGTTTCTGATTCTTTTGTGGGGAGTTCTTCCTTCTAGTCATTTGCTCAGTGCAGAGTGGCTAAAAATGAGTTGTACTGGAAAAAGGAAGAAAAAAAAAGGATTATCCTTTGGTTCTATATACTGTAAATGCCTTGACTTCCCCTGGAGCTTTGCAGAGTTGCTAGGTCAAGAACTTGCTGTTCCCCTGTCCTCCCAGCTGGTCTTATGGGGGAGGGGCCTGATTATGGGGCTGTGCTGATTCTCAAGGTGTGTGCACCTGGGGGAGCTGCCCCCCCCACCCCCGCCAGGTGCATGGATTAGTGGGAGCTGTTTATCTGTGAGGCCCCTGTTCCCTGGTGGCCCCGCTCCATCCCAGGCAAAGGGTAACACCAGGAGGAACAACCCCACTGGCGGTGGTCAGTTCTCCATCCCTGGAGTCCGCTCCGGCAGTAACTACCGCAGGTCCCAGCGCAGGGGCCTAGAGGCTCCGGGGCCGGGCTGCTGATCTGCACAGCTTGGGGGCACCCGGCGGCAGGAGCGTCCTCGCTGTCCTGTGCCCTCCCGGCCTCCGCCTGTCCCGGGGGAGCGCCTGATCCTGGGCGGTGTCCCCCGGCGCCCTGGGCTCCGGGCCTGCGCCACTGCAATCTCACTCCCGGGGCTGCAGGGCCCCCTCCCCGTGGAGCCGCCGCCTGCGCTGCTCTTGAGGCCCCGCCCCTGGCGCGCTCCAGCCCTTTTTCACTGGGCCTGGGGGGTATGGCACGCTCTCCCCCCAGTGCACCCCCTCGGTTAGTGACCCTGGGAACCTGGGGGCTCCAGTGCCCTCCTGCTGTTCTCCCCAATTTCCCTGATAAGCACCTTTCCATCAGGGAAGAATCCGGTGTGGATTTTTAAAGCTCCTGCTTCTCCGGGGCTGGGCTCGCTCTCCTGTCCTGAAGGTTCCTGCCGCCCCCCTTAGCCTGGCTTCTCACGGCCCCTCCCCCACTTGATTCTTTTTTATTTATTTTTTTTCCATCCTCCTACCTTGTTAGAAGGATTTTTTTTCCATCCTCCTACCTTGTTAAACTCTTCTCTCTGTAGCGTTCCAGCCATTCTCTCTTTAAATCTCAGGTCAAATTCGTAGGTTTTCAGGAGGATTTGAAGTTATCTAGGTAAGTTGGTGGGGCCGGGTGACTTGGGGTCCCTACTTCTGTGCCATCTTGCCCCGCTCCCCTCCTCTTAATAAATCTTAAGAAGCCTACCTACATCTTCTTTGAGGAGAAACCCAGTATTGTAAAAATAACTATTATCAAGTTAATGTATAATCCTAGTAAAAATTATAAAAATACTTAAAAAAAAACACAAAAACCTGACACATTGATTCTAAAGTTCTTATGGTAGAGGTCATTAGTAATCAAGAAGAATTTAAAAACTAAACAGGAAGGAGAGAGCTATTCCTATAGCCAAATGAAACCATGCTTTTATACTAAGGTAAACTGAAAAAATGAAATTATGTACAGAAGATGCCTGTAATAGACATATGTATTATAAGAAAAGTTATTCATAAACGAGTTGGATGAAATTAGAGATCAAAAATTAAATATTAGGGGATCCCTGGGTGGCTCAGCAGTTGAAAGCCTGCCTTTGGCCCAAGGTGTGATCCTGGAGTCCTGGGATCGAGTTCTGCCTTGGGCTCCCAGCATGGAGCCTGTTCTCCCTCCTCCTGTGTCTCTGCCACCCCACCCCCTCTCTCTATCATGAATAAATAAATAAATAAATAAATAAATAAGTAAATAAATAAATCTTTAAAAGAAATAAAAAATTACCACAAAGCTTCAAGAGACTAAAATTGTGAATACAAAAAAAAAAAAAAATACTATGACTAAGGCACAAGACTATATAGCAAATCCTTAAATAAATCGTGATGTTAAAGAGGTTCTACTAATTTAGGGTATTCTTAGTAACAGTAAAGAAAAGAAGTCTATAATTTACCCTTCAGAAAACTTTTATACTGCAAATTATACATTAAGGAACAACATAAATACAAAAATGAATTGATGGACAATATTTGCCTTACATTTAACAGGTAAGTCTTCATAAGCAGAATAGAAAAAAATTCCAATAAGTGTAAATATATATTTGATACTTCCTTTTTATATATCAAATACAAAGTCTCAGAAGCCATTAACTTTGAGGAAAAGAGATGAATGGAAGAGTAGTATGAAAAGAGGTAGTTGTGTTCTCTCCAGATTGACTGAATCTTGTGCAGTGAAGAGCTTCTTGGTATCAGTGAAGTTTGAAGGCCTTTTGAAGATTAGATTTCAGGCATCCTATGTCAAGTTTGAAACAGCTGTGAGAATTGAGTGTACTTCATGGTATTTTTATAGAGCTAAAGGTCAGTTACTCTGGGCAGAGATATGGGGATGAGGTTAGAGCTAGACCATGAAGCTAGCCTCATGCTAAACTGTAGAATAAATGAGAAATTGCTGAATGTATTCGAAATAGAAGGATGAAACTTTTAAAATTTTGGTAGGCAATTGTGAACTTCTAAAGAAAAATTAAACGTCATCCTTGTTTTTTGATAACTTGTTTCTGGCCCCTTTACTGGTTAGAACTCCTTGTCTAGTGACACAAACAATGTAAAAAATATATATATAATACAGAGTAGAAGTATTTAAAGTATTTAGAAGCAAAGGACAGATTAGCAAAGAAAGCATCACAAGCAAAATAACTTTTTATTTTGGGGCCATGCATATTTGGATGGTGAACTACCATTTAAACTTGTATGTGAATCCTAGAACTCCTTCAAGTCTCCATGGATGAGGAACATGAAAATATAGATATTCTATGGTGTCATGATTTGATGTGTTGGTGTGCACTTAATCATTTTCTGTATATTATCTTGTCAGTATGAGTTTAGATATACTACTTCCTAAATTTGTCCTAAGCATATTTGAAATAGTTGAGCAATGAATATATAACTACTAGAATTAAGGATTGAATATTTGAGAACATATAGTGAAGCTTATGTTATTAAGGAATTACTAAAAATGATCAGAGAAAACAGACTGCTTCTTCACCATTTGTTTCTTTTAAAAATACAGTACTTATTTCAAATTAAGCAAAATGTAAAAATGGATACCTATGAGATAGTGGTGTTTATTGGGGCATACAAAATATATAAACTCAATTTTATATTTACTCTGCTGATGTAATTCCCCATTAACATTAACCATTAATTTCATTTTTTTTAAAATTATTTATTTATTCATGAGATACACAGAAAGAGAGAGGCAGAGACATAGGCAGAGAGAGAAAGCAGGCTCCATGCAGGGAGCCATATATGGGACTTGATCCCAGAACTCCAGGATCACACCCTGAGCTGAAGGCAGACGCTCAACTGCTGAGCAACACAGGCATCCCATTTCAATATGTGATAGTAGAAATGCTATATATTAAGGCAAAATTACAATTTTCTTGACAGGTTTTAAGGCTACATTCTTGCTTTTATAAGTATTCTACCCCAAGAAAACTCAATACAGGAAACCTTAAGATATAAATCAATAAAGGAATATTAAAATTACAGTGATTCACATCTAGGATATGCAAATTGTCTGGATGTGATACATATGTATTGCATAATTTTAAAATATGGATAACTGGAATATCAATGTTGAGTATCAGACCTTAGTTTAAAAGTCCTTTAAAATGCATAATTGCATTGTTTTTGTATTTATAGAATAAGCAAAAACTGAAGTATAAGACATAATGAAGGACATAGGAGAATATAACCTTTATTTCACAAAGTAATAGCGATTAACGGAACTGTCAAAATTATTTTCTTTTGGAAACAGAGATGCTTACTGGATAATGATCAGATATTAAAATGAAAGATGTTATGTTTTCTGCAAGACTAAAACACAAAGTGGGATTCCTAAATAAGATTTATATTTCCATTTTAGTCTCACGTTAACCTCTATTTTGTATATTCAGAATGATTAGTTCATGTTTTTATTCTGTTTATAGGTGAAAATATTGTATTTCCTATGTGGATCTCCTACAGTTACGCAGCAAAAATATAAAAATTCTGTTTTCTGTTAAAGATTCTATAATATATTTTAAAAAACAAGTGCATGCACACGTTTTTTAATGTGCAGAAAATTTGCATTCATTTGCACTTTGAAATTGTCATCCACTCACATTTTCTCTACTTTTGTTACTTTTAAACTAATTTGCATAAAGCATGAAAGTTGCCCAGCTGTTCAGTGGAATACATTATTTTCTGCTTTCAAAGAAAGTGCAAGTTATATTTTCTATCCCTAATTTAGTATCCATTTTATTAAATTTCAAATTGAATGTAAATACCACATAAACCATTGCATGCTTAGAATGAGGAAAGGTGAGAAATTAAAACTCAAGTTGTGGAGTTCAGGGCTTTATGAAATGTAATTGCATGATAGATGTATATTTTTAATGTTAATATACTATTCCAAATATGTCACACAAAAGTCATTAACTAGGATAGAAAAAAGTTTACAAATAAAAATGATCATTGTTGAATAGATACATATTTTCAAAAAATTTTTATGATTATGTCCCATATTTTAGGCCTAGAGAGTTTTCATATTAAACAAAGTCTCAGTCATATAAACTAAATGTAATTGAGCAAGTGAGTACTGGATTATAAGCCAATTTTCAGCAATTAACTATGTTAGGCATCTCTGTTATAATGCTTAGCAAATAAAACCTTTCGATTTCTGACACATTTCTTTCAATTTCAACATCTTAAAGGAAAAGAATGCCATAGTTAAATATATTTTTAAATGTTATTTTACTACTTGAAATATTATATTCCCAAAGGACTAAAAGTAGTACTTTTTAGGTCTCTTCATATTCAATTTATATTGTAAACTGTCATGTTAAAATACTCTGTTGGAAAATCTCAGCCATTCTTAGTTGAAAGAAGTAGCCAAAAATTTTGCACCAATTTTTTTATGGACAAATTTGTATATAGATAATTATTTCCTAGAGCCATAAGTAAATATAAACGATAAAATTATGGTTAAGAGTATTGTCCCTTGTAAAGTTTTGCTACAGGAAACAGATAAGAAAATGACAGTTTCTTGTGGGGGATTTTTTGGCCTAGTAATCTGCAATGTCATAAAAAAATATTTTCTGAAACCACTTAAAATACTGGTAAATTCAGCTAATCTGTCAAGTTATTTAAAAAGGTAAAGTTTTTCAGTCACTTATTTTGATAAAAATTTCAGAATAACAAATTATAGTTTTATAATACTTTATAATGTATCTACATTGGAAGAATTATTAGGCAATTTTCACAGGTTGGTTGTTGGTGTGCCAAATAAAAGTGCTTTAATAAAATTATAAATGGGGATCCCAGGGTGGCTCAGCAGTATAGTGCCTGCCTTCCACCCAGGGGTTGTTCCTGGAGTCCCAGGATCCAGTCCCACATCAGGCTCCCTGCATGGAGCCTGCTTCTCCCTCTGCCTGTGTCTCTGCCTCTGTGTGTCTCTCATGAATAAATAAATAAAATCTTAAAAAAAAAAAAGAAAATTATAAATGTGTATGCATATAAAATTTATGAAATGGTATCAGATATCTAAGTATCTAAAGAATAATATATTTCAAAGCCAACATATCAGAAAAAATGAATTTAATGATGAAATTAGATTTTGTGAATGCTTCCTATAATAGATTTTATGTTTAAATATTATGTACAAAACAAAATATTTGTATATGTAGAAAGAAAAATATAGATTTTTTATTTTATTATTATTATTTTTTTATCTATGATAGTCATACAGAGAGAGAGAGAGAGGCAGAGACACAGGCAGAGGGAGAAGCAGGCTCCATGCACCGGGAGCCTGATGTGGGATTCGATCCCGGGTCTTCAGGATCGCGCCCTGGGCCAAAGGCAGGCGCCAAACCGCTGCGCCACCCAGGGATCCCGAAAGAAAAATATAGAGAATAAAAGATGTAACCTCAAAAAATTACACAAGAATCGGCATATCAGAATTCACTGTGTACCAAAGGGTATCTTTCACTGTGTCTTTTTTTTTTTTTTTTTTTGGTGTTTTAGGTAAAATTCCTCTCTGCTTCATGGAAATGGATTCAATTTTTAATTTTTATTTTCGTAATATTTTAACTTATGAGGTTTAATAATTGCCATATTTTCCCATTTTACCAATTACTTTGCTTATATACATATTTTATGTATATTATATATTTCCAAACAATTTGAGAATAGGTTGGAGATATTATGACCTTCTATTCCTAAATAGATTTGTATTAAGAACAAACATATGACCTTACATAAACATAATTTTTCCAATTATAAAAATTAGGAAATTTAACATTGATAGATTTAATGGATACAGTCAAATCCACAATCATTGTTCTATTTTGGCAATTCTAATATCTTTTGTGGATATTTTTCCCAGGTCTGAATCAGTTAATAGAGATACATTATATTTTGTAGTCATATGGGTTTGCTATTTTTTAAAGATTTATGTATTAGAGCACACATGCATGAGAGCCCATGCAAGTGAAAGTACAGCGGAGCAGAGGGAGAAAAGGGAGAGAATATCTTCCAGACTCCCAGCTGAGCACAGAGCCCGAAGCCAGGCTTGATTCCATGACTATGAGATTATGACCAAAGAATCATGACCTGAGCCAAAATCAAAAGTCAGTTCCTTAACCATGTTAGCCACCCAGGCACCCCTGGTTTCCTTTCCTTTTAAAAATATAGGAAGGTCCTCACCTTTTCTTTATTTTTAAATTTTATTAAATTTTTATTTAAATTCAATTTAGTTAACCTATAGAGTATTATTAGTTTCAGAGATAGAATTTAGTGATTTATCAGTTGCATATAACAGCTAGTACTCATTGCATCATTGCCCTCCTAAATGGCCATCATCCAATTACCCCACTGCCCCACCTGCCTCCCCTCAGTTTGTTTCTTAGACTTAAGAGTTGATTATGGTTTGCCTCCCTCTCTGTTCTTATTTTTCCTTCCCCTATGTTCATCTGTTTTGTTTCTTAAATTCCATGTATGAGTGAAATAATATGGTATTTGTCTTTTCTAACTTATTTTGCTTAGCATAATACCCTCTAGTTCTATCCATGTCATTGCAAATGGCAACATTTTATTCTTTTTGATGGCTGAGTAGTAAACCATGATATCTACATATATAATGAAATATATATATTATACACACACATACAAATACATGCTACGGACATCTGGAGTCTTTCTCTATTTTGGCTATTGTGGACATTGCTGATATAAACACTTGATGCATTTGCCCCTTCAAATCACTATGCTTGTATCCTTTAGATAAATACTTAGTCATGCAATTGCTGGATTGTAGAGTTGTTCTATTTTTACCTTTTTGGAAGAGCCTCCATATGGTTTTCTGGAGTGGCTGCACCATTTTGTATTCCCATCAATAGTGTCAGAGGGTTCCCCTTTCTCTTCATCCTCATAACATCTGTTGTTTCCTGATTTGTTAATTTTACCCATTCTGATAGGTGTGAGGTAGTATCTCATTGGGGTTTTGATTTGTTTTTTCCTGATGCCAGGTGATGTTGAGGATTTTTTCATGTGTCTGTTAGCCATTTGTATGTCTTTGGGGAAATGACTGTTTATGACTTCTGCCCACTTCCTGACTGGATTTTTTTTTTTAAGTTGAGTTTGGTAAGTTCCTTATAGATTTTGAATACCAGCCCTTTATCTGATAAGTCATTTGCAAATATCTTCCCATTCCATCATTGCCTTTGCCTTTTAGTTTTGTTGACTGTTTCTTTTGCTGTGCAAAAGCTTTTCATCCTGATGAATTCCCCATAGTCTGTTTTTGCTTTTGTTTCCTTTGCCGTTGGAGACACATCTAGTAAGAAGGTGCTGTGGCCAAGGTCAAAGGGGTTACTGCCTGTGCTCTCCTCTAGGATTTTGACAGATTTCTGTCTCACACTTAAGTCTTTCAACCATTTTGAATTTATTTTTGTATATGGTATAAGAAAGTAGTCCAGTTTCATTCTTCTGCATGTGGCTGTCCAATTTTCCCAGCACCATTTGTTAAAGAAGAGACTGTCTTTTCTCCACTAGATATTCTTGCCTGCTTTGTTGAAGAATAGTTGATCATAGAGTTGAAGGTCCATTTCTGGGTTTTCTATTCAGTTCTATGGATCTGTATGTCTGTTTTTGTGCCAGTACCATACTGTCTTGGTGATTACAGCTTTGTAATACAGCTTGAAGCTTGGAATTGTGATGCTTCCATCTTTATTTTTCTTTTTCAAAACTACTTTGGCTACTAAGATTTTCTGGTCCCATACAAATTTTATGATGGTTTTTTCCAGCTCTGTAGAAAAAATGGTGATGGTATTTTTATAGAGATTGCATTGAATATGTAGATTGCTTTGGATATCATATACGTTTTAATAATTTTTGATCTCCCAACCCATAAGCATGTGGTACATCTTTTTAATGTACCATTGGATCCTATTAGCTAGTATCTTGGTGAGAATTTTTTCATCCATGTTCATCAGGGATTATATGTCTGTAATTCTCCTTTTTAGTGGGGCCTTTGTCTGGCTTTGGCATCAAGGTAATGCTGGTGTCAAAGAAGAAGTTTGGAAGTTTTCCTTCCATTTCTATTTTTTGCAACAGTTTCAGAAGAATACATATTAATTCTTCTGTAAGTATTTGGTGGACTTCCCCTGGGCTCCTCTCCTTTTCTTTGTCTTTCTTCATCTTAATATTATGTGGTCAAGTTATTCTGTAAAATGTTTCTCAAATGGTATGCTGCTCTTTCCTCATAATTACTTTAGTCATTTTTGCCTTAATACAGCAAAATTAAAATTGTCTTTCTTGCTGCTGCTAATTAGGCATGTGATATTAATTGTTACAATATTGGTGATTTTTTTTACTTTAGGGACTTGGTTCAGTTCTTGCCACTGTAAAAAGAAAAACAAACCTTTGAATCCATAATATAAAATTTTGTTTACAATAGAATGCCAGTTAATATAGGAGAAATCAGTCTTAGAAAATCATTGGATACTAAAAGGAAAGATTGCATCAATCTCCAAGTGTCTCACAAACTTCTTACAGATTGAAGTGATAAAATCATAAAAACATTAAGAATAAGGCAAGGGATTAGGATCACACCTCTTACATTTAAAAATTTTACTGGGGATTCTAGCCATTGCAATAAGGCAACAAAAAGTAAATGTCAAAAAGATTGGAAAGAAATAAAACTAGCTTTCTTACAAGATGGTATGGCTATTTAAGAAAATCTCAAGGAATCTATAAAACAACTACTGACCTGGATATTTTCTTTGAAGTGTCTGTTTAAATTCTTTGTCCATCTGTTATTTGGGTTGATTACCTATTTTTTGGTTTTGAATGTTCTTTATTCTTGATTTAAGTCTTTTATTAGATATATGATTGGCAAATATTTTAATCTGGTATGAAACTAAGGTCGTTTTTTTTCTCTCTCACTCAACAATGCCTTTAGAAGAACAGAAGTTCTTATTTTTTATGAATTTTAATTTATCATTTCATTATTTTTTGTATCATGCTTTGATGTCATATTTAATAAGTATTTGCTTATTAAAACTCCAGAGTAGATAATGAATTACATTTGCTGGTAAATTCTAACAGTATAGCTGATAAATTGCCCATAATACTATTAGAGAAGATACAGTTGAGTGAGTACATTAGTGATTTCATTTTCAACATGCAACATTTAAGATACTTTTGTTACTTCTGGGATAACCTAGTTAAAAAAGTTGAATATTGGAATTTGGAATTTAGTCAAAGGTATAAGCTAACTATTTTGGAAGCCACAGAAATATAAAAGGATGCCTCAAAAAGAATTAAAAAATAGATTAAAGCATTAATTACCATAATTTAAGGTACAGATGGAAGAAGATATATAAGGAAGAAATGATAAAGATAAGAAAATGAGGATCAAGTCATGGCACAAAATTCAAAGGACAGAAAAGTTGAAGATATAAAAGTATTGAACATGTGAAATGCTATATGTAGAGGGGTCAAAAAAATAATGAAATAGGAGATTATTAGAACAATTACAGGGATCCCTGGGTGGCGCAGCGGTTTGGTGCCTGCCTTTGGCCCAGGGCATGATCCTGGAGACCCGGGATCAAATCCCACATCGGGCTCCCGGTGCATGGAGCCTGCTTCTCCCTCTGCCTATGTCTCTGCCTCTCTCTCTCTCTCTGTGACTATCATAAAAAAAAAAAAAATAGAACAATTACAAAGTCTCTGATGGCTTGAACTGTAGCAGCTTAGCTGAGAAGGAACAGAAACCAGATACTACCAGGGTAAGAAGAAATATGAAAAAGGATATGGAGGAAGTGTGCATAAACTACATTCCAGATGCTTGGATTTAAAAGAAGTGGGATTATTACAGGTTTATTTTTTTTAAAGATTTTATTTATTTATTCATTAGAGACAGAGAGGCAGAGACATAGGCAGAGGCAGAAGCAGCCTCCCCTCAGGGAGCCTAATGTGGGACTGGATCCCTGAACTCCAGGATCACGCCCTGAGAGGAAAACAGAGCTTAACTGCTGAGCCATCCAGAAGTCCCTAAAAGAAGTGGGATTTTAGTTATAAAACGAAGAGAGCTTTTCTTCTTGAAAGGACAGAGTTTAATATATTTAAATGTTGAATGGAAAGGAATAAAAAAGCCTAGTGTAAGGATTTATAGAGAGCAGAATCTTGGAGGAGGCTAAGGATCTAGGATCTAGAACACTGCTGGTGAGAATTTGCTAAGGAGCATGAAAGCAACCCAGAAAGCAGGAAACTAGTGGTAGCTTCAGGTAAGTTTATAGGCATAGGACTGGAAAGTGGAGTGGTTAAGACTCTACATGAAAAGGAATTAGAGAACAGGGTGATGTTGGGGGCACGATGTTGGGGGCACAGCTTCAGGGAAGGAAGCTCATTAAAATTATGGAGTTGCTATTGTATACAGTGTGAGGAATGGAGTATAGAAGCGAAAAAAATGCTGATGAATGAATTAGGATCAGCTGACATTGGCAATTTTTAGTGTGTGGTGGCTCCAGGACATACAATGTTTTGGTTTTGTGCAGTAGCCTCAAGACTTAAAGTCCTAAGTGGTGAGGAGAAATGACGGAAATTAAAAAGAAGTAGAACAATGTAGTAAAAATTACTGCTCCATTTTCTTTTGCTTTTCATGACTATAAAATAGGTTGTGGTCTTATATTTGAATAACTGAATAAAAAGAGCAATGGGTAACTTTTAGTAAGAGGTTATTATAATCATATACTATGCTATGCCCTTGGCAATTTTAGGCTTGCAGTGGGTAAGACCATATTCCTTATGCTATTGACTCTAAAATTACTTTTCTACATGACCTCTAACATGTTTCTTCAGTCTGAGCAGGTCTATTACTGATCCTTCTTCTGCAAGATAAACTGTGCTTACAGACCTAGGTGGTGGCTGAGGGTGGCTGAATACTGGCTGAATTAGGAGATGGGGTTGGGAAAATAGAGCTTGATCATGAGACTGGGGTGCCCACATCTATGCACATGCTTTTTGGGCCTTTCCTGGTGTGGGAATAGAGAAAGATTTGGGAAAAACTGTGGGGGCAAGTCATGGGGATAGAGGCCTAAATTTGTACTCTTCTGCCAAGTGCCAAAAAATAAGGGCTATTCTTATTTTCTGAATTAGTTTATCTCAGAAAGTTGGATGTCAAAGCTCCCATTCTTATCTAGTATGCAACACTATTTTTTGATACCTTCATAATGAGCTAGAACTTAGTTTTTGTTTTGTAAACCCTGATCACATGCTCATGATAATATGAAACAAGAAAAATAAAGCATAATGTCCGGAAAGGTTTTAGTAGAATTGTAAGGGATACTTGAAGAAACAAGAAGCATATTTAGACAGCAGAAGAGAAAATATTCTATAGTATATCTGGCCTTATTTGTACTTAATGGGAATTCAGATTTGTCTGTGTGAACTAGGTGTGATATTAGGATTGGTTGATTTATACTCAGCAATTTGCATTGCTTGGTGTGCATGTGTTTCAGATGATTAGGAAGAAAGAAGTATGATTGCCTGGGGAGAAGAACTGAAATAATATATGTAGTGAACCAGATGTGATGGCATGGCAAGTCCTAGTCAGCCTTAGGGACAAATATCTGATGCTCATAGGAAGAGAGTTTTATTAATTATTCCTTTTGGAGACCAACTTTACCAAAGGATTGTTGAAATCTTGTCATCATAGTCCCAAATTATGTCCTTCCACCAGTGAAAAGCACTATATTGAAAGGACAGAGAAGATTTTTTTAATGTAGATTTACTATTATTACTACTTCTACTACTACTATTATCATCACTCTTATTTTGTAAGAATGTAGAAGGAAGTCATCACTCCAGAGAAGTGACAGTGAGCGACTTGCAAACTAACACTGGGAGTTAAAAAGCTCTAGAACAGGGTGGCGAACAAGCTAGCATGGAAAAATGCATGAAAGCTTGTCGCTCATGTCCTAAAGACTCCCCTAAATACATCAAGGGAGAATTTTTAATGAATAGGAGATCTTGTGCTTTATAAATGGGTGCTCAAGAGCCAGTAGTGTGTGTTAGTTAGTCGGTTATGAGAGCACATAAGCTGGAAGGGGGCAGAGGGAAAAGGAAAGGGAATCCACCAGGCTCCAAACAGGTGCTCCCTTAATAGTGACTTCACTATTACTAAAAATGAGACATGTTTGTTTTACAGATGAGGAACTGGATTTACTCTGTGTGGCTCTAAAACACAGGTCTGGGGATCCCTGGGTGGCTCAGCGGTTTAGAGCCTGCCTTCGGCCCAGGGCGTGATCCGGGAGTCCCAGAATTGAGTCCCACATTGGACTCCCTGCATGGGAGCCTGCTTCTCCCTCTGCCTGTGTCTCTGCCTCTCTCTCTGTGTGTCTCTCATGAATAAATAAATAAAATCTTTTAAAAAAATAAGATAAAACACAGGTCTGGAACCAAATTATGGTTATTATAAAAGGTGCATTTTGGTAAAAGTGGTATGTTATTTTCTATTTATTAGAGATATTGTAAGAAGGTCATTAATAGTAAATCAGGCAGAGGCAGGAAAGCCACTTTGCAAGGAATTATAGACAGGGGAGCCAAATGAAACACAGAATAAATATTATTAATGTTTTCTTCTAAAGCACATTGATATTAATAGTAGAGAGTTCTAAATTCTATGATCTTAACACATTTAAAGAAAGAATGAGAGGAAACTGGACATAGGAAGAATTCTGGGGATGTAAGCAAATTTGAGGGGACATATTTTAGTGATTCAACTTGATAGAACTTAACAAAGTTAAGTTAAAAGTAAAGTGCTTATTTTAAAAGTATTTTCTAAAATGTTAGCTCTCTCAGGAGCATCAGGAAAAGGCATACTGCAATATTTCTGGCACATTGCATTCCTTATTTGGAAGGACACCAATCCCTATTCATATAGTATCTTTCTTCATAAATTCCAGTAAGTTATTCAAGACAAAGATAGTGTATTATCCTTGTAACAAATACACAAACCCTTGACTCATATGTGCATGCACACCAAGTACAAAATAGTTGAAATTTCATTAGGAAATCTTTTGTTTCCTAATAGATTCATGGGTAAATGGTGGTAAATGAATGTTTGCACATTATTGCACATTATTTGTATGTAAGGGTTAATATTTGAAGAGGTAGCAGGTCCCTTAACAAGGGATTTTTATTAATCAAAGCATGCCCATCTAATAACAAGGTTGGCATTTAACCTACATTTTCTTCTAAGAGTTTCATTAGTTTTCCTAGTTGTTTTTTTCTGATCCAGTCTCTTATGAGTCTGTGTGTGTGTGCTTACACACAGGCTGACATAGGGGTGGATATGTGTGCATGTACAAGATTCAGGGGATTGGAATGGAGTGAAGTGAAAAGAATATTCCCATTCTCTGCGATGAGGAATTCAGTCTGGTGCTGGGAGAAACTATTAAAGTTGATAGAGCTCTCTTTCTAGAATAAAAGATAAAACTGCTTAGAATATAATTTTTTTATTTGAAAATGAGAGTTTACTTCTTTCTATATATGTAGACTATGAATCAGCTTTCCTTTCTATCTGATATTCTCCTTAATCCATGCCTTTACCTTTATTATAAAAGAGGGAGAAATTCAAATGGATAATTGTTTCCAAGACCAAATTTTTGTTCTAATATCAAAGTGTTACAGTTCAAAGAAGTATGTAGAAATTACTCTGTCCTTTTCATAATTATCTAAGTGGCATTAGAAAAAATAAGACTTTTCTCCATAAGTGATTACATTCTTTTTTATTCCAAGGTTTCATGGAAAGCTTTGCTTGTGTGAGTCAGCTCCTCAAAGCAAATATCATTTACAGTTCATGTCATCTTTTCATCCCAATTATTTAGTTTCATTTCCTTTACATTTTAGTTCTTTTAACTTTTAAACTCAGAATCCTTTAGTCAAAACTGCTATAAATCTTAATCTCCCCTTGCCAAAAATTCACATGTACATGAGAAGACTTGATTAACTTTTTTTCTCTTACAATGTTGTAAAACTCAACTATGGATCTGAGTTATTAGTCTACCAAGGAAGGAATGCAGCAACAATTTCCTACAGCTAACATATTTATGCATTATCTCATTGGTATTCAGGCTGATTTTCACAACTGTTCCTTTCAAATTGTTATGTCAGCAATCTGACAGTTTGAACATTCACTCCTATTTTATTTCCTATAAACATGACTGGGAAATAATTCTATTTTTTTTCTATTTTGTTATTGTTAGGCATGATTTTTCCTTCGTTATGGCATTGATTTTGAATTACTACATACATTTCTACTCTCCACTGCAAGTAGCAAGGTCAGTTTTAATATTGTTAGGTTTTTAACATTGTGTTTTTACAAAAATATATTTATTTATTCTTCTATTTTAAAATTTGTTCTTGTGCTTACTTTTTTATTTGAAATAGTTTAAGCTTCATAAGAAGTTGCACAAATAGTAGAGAAATTTCCTAGGTACCCTTCATGCAGCTGTCCCAAATGAGAACATCTTACATGGACATAGTACATTGTAAAAGCTGGGGATTTGACATTGGTACAATGCTATTGCTTGAGTACAGATCTTACATAGATTTCACCAGTTTTAAAATGATCTCTTATGGTTTTATGAAAGTTTATTACATCTGGATTTGATGAACAATCATCACAATCAGGATACAGAAATTTTCCATCACCACAAAGAAATTCCTTCATGTTACCCCTTAATAGTCCTAACTGTCCCCCAACCCTTGACAGAATGGGTGAAGGGGAGAGAGAAATAAAAGCCAGCATTTAAAAAGGAACCATATATATGCTTAAGAAACTAAAATGGCTATTATTTGCCTCTTGGATCATAAATAAACTCTAAGTATGAATCAAACTTTCCCTATAGCCAGTCTAATGTGTTCTTCATCCTTTTTAACCAGATCAACGTTTTATATTCCTATGCATACATAGCAGGTCTCTCTTTCCCTGGAGAATTGCCCGATTCCCTCTTGTTCATTTACAAAATCACTTACTTAGTTACCTAAACCTGTCACCACAACCTCTTCTTCCAATTTCCTTGTCCAGACACTGCACAGGGTCATTCTTTGATTTAGGAAAGCCATCCTCTTGTGCCACGGTGACTCAATTGGTTAAGCATCTACATTTGGCAGACATCATGATCCCAGAGTCCTGAAACCTAGCCCCACCTTGAGAGCCCCAGGTTGGGTTCCCTGCTCAGCGAGAGCCTGCTTCTCCTTCTCCCTCAGCCCCTCCCCCTGCTTGTGAGCCACATGGATAAGCTCCTGGTTTCCTCCCCTTTCCTTCCCCCTCCTCCCACTCCCCCTCCCTCAGTAAGATCTTTAAAGAATAAAAAAGGTTATCCTGGGGTGCCTGGGTGGCTCAGCGGTTTGGTGCCTGCCTTTGGCCCAGAGCATGATCCTGGAGTCCCAGGATCAAGTCCCACATCAAGCTCCCTGCATGGAGCCTGCTTCTCCCTCTGCCTGTGTCTCTGCCTCTCTCTCTGTGTCTCTCATGAATAAATAAATAAAATCTTTAAAAAAAAAAAGAAAGAAAGAAAGAAAGAAAGAAAGAAAGAAAGAAAGAAAGAAAGAAAGAAAGAAAGAAAGAGAAAGAAGAAAGAAAAATGTTGTCCTCTCCAATGGCCCTTCTATTTTGTCACGGTAAAACACCTTTTCATGTATTCACTCCCCTCGTTATACAGTGGAGATATAATCGTTTCATGATATTAATAAAATTCTTTTAATTTACTACTTTATTTTCCCTTTATACGCACCTGTTGGCAAAATGCCTACCATCTATTTCCTGTGCTCTTGCCTTTGAACTGCCAAGCACGGCTGGAGAGACTTGCAAAAGAGCAGGTCTAGACCACTATAAATTCATAATCACCAACCTCAAACTCAATTATGGTCAATCTTTTTGTTTTCTGATACACTTTATTTCTCAGTCGTTTGAAGAATGTAAACTTTCAACTACTACTGGTCTCTTCTCACCTCTAATTCCTCCTTCACCATGTCTTACTCTCCAAAGGCAAATTATTTTCCTGCTTCCCAAAGTAAAAGGTACCACTCTGGAGCTTTCTCATCTTTCATTAACAGATCTCTGGACTTGCCTACTTTCCTTATTTAAATGTCCTGTCTTGTTAATATCTCCACTTGATGCTTCATTGACATTTCCCTGGCCCCCTGCTGCCAGCATGCTTAAGATCAGTTTTGTTTTGTTTCTTTGTTTATTTGTTTTTATTCATGAGATAGAGAGAAAGAGAGAGAGAGAGAGAGAGGCCGAGACACAGGCAGAGGGAGAAACAGGCTCCATGCAGGGAGCCTGACGCGGGACTCGATTCCAGGTCTCCAGGATCACGCCCTGGGCTGAAGGCACTGCTAAACCGCTGAGCCACCCAGGCTGCCCTTAAGATAAGATCAGTTTTGTAATCAAACAATTCCTTCATTCAAACCTCCTTTAGTTTCCCCACTCAGATGAAAACCTCAATGTCCACCTGAAACTTTGGTATCATCTTTGACGTCTTCCTATTTCTTACCCCAATTTTCAATTTATAACCAAGTCTTATAGATTTAAGTATTTAAAATACCTTTTAATATTATATATTCTCTATATTACATTTCACAAATGCAGAAAATACAGGAATTCCTTATTTTTGCATTACAAAGCACTCATTGTCCCTATATATGTTCATTAGCTATACATTCCTCCAAATGACTTATGTTGTTAATAGTTTATCTTGTAAATTATTTCTTAAATTTCTCCTGCACCATTGAAAATGTATATTTACATCATTGATACTTATTATTCTTGGCTTGGCCTAAAAGATAATTAATAAAATGTGCATGTGCTTATCATAATTATGGGTTTCTATTGGATATGATGCTTCATTGATATTTGTGATACAACAAAAAATGTGTAACTTTGATAATATTTAAGATTGGCAAAATATGACTACTTACCTGAGACTTTGTTGTTCATTTGATCATTCTTTAGATATTTTGTATCTTTTTAATATTGCACAAATATGTTATCTCAAATCTTAGTAGCTAAAAGCAGATTGTAAATTAAGAAGCTTTTTTTTTCCAAATTAGTAATTAGGTCAGAATAAATCATGACTTTAGAAGAATATATAGACTTAGTTCAAAGCAAAAGGGATTTTATAAATTGCATTCCATTCTACTTTCATGGGAAATATTAGGAAAGCAAATGGAATGACACATTTATAGTTGACTTTATTATGGATATAAGTATATTAGGATTTTTTTACTTTATATATCAAAATGAAGATTTTGGAGTAATGTGAATGCCACCAAAACACAAGTAATAAAAACATTTTTTACAAAGTAATATAAACACATTTAGGCCATCTGGAAATTATTTGTGAGGGTGGGAAAGAAAGTTTTTCCAACACTCCAGCACAATCATCTGTACTTCCACTGCGTACACTTCTGGTGTTTTTTCTAGGAAAATATACACTAGTTTAATCATAACGTTTCTGTGCTTTTGCACACTGTTTTTGTATATTGTAAAGTTATAATGTTTACATTTTGTTTACTATAAAATACAAAATTAGTTGTCATTCATAATGTACTTTATATTTTATTACAATTACATAATTTATGGATGATGTTCTGAGTGCAGTTAGCATCTCACAACTGACCTAGTTGAACACATAATTTGAAGTAACCGTTTAAAAATTCAATTTTATAAATTCTACAGGAAAATAGTAAGTAGTCAATTGCAACATAAATACAAATTCTATTTATAAAGGAGATTATATTCCTAGGGTGTCATCACAATAATAAAAACAAGTAGAAATCTTAAGCCCCCAAATGTTTGTTTTAATGTGATCAACCGCTTGATGGAATGCCAGTTTTATAATGAATGGTATCAATATGGATCTGTTTTTTTTATTTCCATCTCTCCTTAACAAACTCACTATAGAGTCTTACAAATACTCTTTATAATTTGCCTTCTAGTCTGTTACATGGGTATGATGTAACATGTAACACTTTACATGTGAAGTAAAAGTACTACATTTAAAAGATTAACAGTAGTTGGCTTAGTCCTTAGTCAGTTGTCTGCCTCACTAAAATCATAGTGCATTTTACTTCAGCCACTACATTCTATTGCAAAAAGAATTAGACATAAAACTCTTTGTTTACATTTTTGTGTTTGTGAATATAAACATTGAGTAAAATAAGACTAAATGAAATAAAGCTGAATATAGAAAAGAAAGCTAGATTATTTGTATATTTCCCCTCATTTTGTTTCATGTACCTTTTCAATAATATATAGGGTATAACAAAGTATAAAGACATAATTTATTTCAATATTCTCTAGTTTAGGCTTGATCCAGTTTCCTATAGGATTTATTTTTCAGCTTTTATTTTTGTACAGTTTTATTGACAAATTGACAAAATTGTAATATACTGAAAGTATACAATATGATTATTTGATCTATATATACACTGAAAGATTTTTGCCAATGAAGTTAATTAATACATCCATCATCTCCTATATTTACTTCTTTGGTAAAAATAGTTATGTTCTACTCCTAACATATTTTAGATTACAGTATTATCAACTATAATTGCCATGCTTTACATTAGATCCTTAGACCTTCTTCACCTTATAACTGAAAGTTTATACCCCTTAACCAACCTATTTCTATTTCTCCTAAACTCCCAGCCCCTGGCAACCAAATTTCTACGAGTTTAGTTTCTATGAGCTTAATTTCTTTGAGACTAAGTGAAATGGTGTAGTATTTCTTTCTTTCTTTCTTTTTTTTTTTTAAAGTATTTCTTTCTTGGTCTGAGTTATTATTTCACTTAGCATAATGCCCTCCAGACTCATCCATGTTGTTGCAAATGACAGATTTTCTTTATAAGGCTGAATAATATTCAATAATGTGTGTGTTAAAATTCTATATATACATCATATACTCTTGACCCATTCATCTGTTGGCAGATACTTGGTTGGTTCTGTATGTTAGCTATTGTGAATAATCCTGGGATGAGTATGGAAGTGTACAGAAAATGGCTTTGTTTCCTTTAAGTGAATCCAGAAGTGGTATTGCTATATCAGATAGTAGTCTTATAAATTAATAATATAATAATAAAATAATAATAATCTTCAAATTAGAAGATCCTCTAAACTATTTTTCATAGTAACTGCAACAGTATATGTCCCACCCCCTAAACTGTATACAAGTGTTTTCTCTTCTCCACATTTTCATCAGTATTTGTTATCTCTTATCTTTTTTTATAATATCTGTTAACAGATCTAAAGGTATATCTCTTGTGGTTTTGATTTGCATTTCCTTGATGATTAGTGATGATCACCTTTTCATGTCCTTGTCAGTCATGTGTATGTTGTCTTGGAAAAATGTCTATTGAAGTTCATTGCTCATATTTTAATTAGATTGTTTTTGCTATTGAGTTGTAGGAGTTTCTTGTATATTTTGGATGTTAACCCCTTATTGAATATGTAGGTTGCAAATACTTACTGTCATCGAATATGTTGCTTTGTCATTTGGTTGAAGTTTCCTTTGTTGAACAGAAGCTTTATAGTGTGATGTGGATCCAACTGTTTATCTTTCTTTTGTTGTCTTTGCTTCTAGTATTAAAATTAAAAAAAAAAAAAAACTATGGCTAATATTTGTGAAGGAATTTACTTGTGTTCCTCCAGGAGTTTTAAGATATCAGGCCTTAAGTTTAAGTGTTTAAACCATTTTGAGTTGATTTTTGTGTATGGTGTGAGCTAGGGGTCCAGCTTCATTCTTTTGCTTGTGGCCACCCAGCGCTCCCAGCACCATTTATTAAGGAGACTATTCTTTGCCAATTCTATATTCTTGAGTCCTTTGTTGAAAATTTGTTTACTATATATGTATGGGTTTATTTGGGGCTCTCTATTCTGACCCATTGATTTTTGTATCTGTTCTTATGCCAGTAGCATTCTGTTTTGATTACTGTAAATTTGTAATATAGCTTAAAATCAAGAAATATGATGCCACCAGCTCTGTTTCCTTTTTCAAGATTGCTTTGACTATTCAAGGTCTTTGGTGTTTCTATACAAGTTTTTTTTGTTTTGTTTGTTTTGTTTTCCTAATGTGAAAAATGCCACTAGCATTTTGATAAGGATTACATTGTCTCTGTAGATTGCCCTTGGTAGCTGGGACATTTTAACAATATTCTTCCAATCTATGCACATGGAATGAATATCTTCCCATTTACTTGTGTCTCTTCAATTTCTTCCATCAATATCTTATAGGGTTCAGTGTATAGGCATATCTGTTTTATTGTTTTTAGGTACTTCACAGGTATTGCTTTGTTTTTGTACATCAGAAGTTTGTGGCAAACTTGTATTGAGTTAGTCTGTTGGCACCATTTTTTTTCCAAAAGCATTTGCTCACTTTATGTCTCTGTCGTGTAATTCTCACAATATTCAAAACTTTTTCATTAAAAAAAAAAACAACAAAAACAAAAACGAAACTTTTTCATTATAATTTTCATGATGATCACTGATCTTTGATGTTAATATTTGTGATTGTTTTCAGGTGCCACTTATCCTTCTCTTTAAGATGGCAAACTTAATATAAGTTGTGTGTATTTTGATTGTTCCACTGGCTGGCTATTTTCCATTTCTCTCTCTCTTCTCATTCATCTCCATGCCCTGAGACATAGCAACATTGAAATTAGCCCAATTAATAACCCTACAATAAACTCTAAATGTTCAGGTGAAAAGAGTTCACCTGTCTTTCAATTAAAAGCCAGAAATAATTAAGCTTTAGTGGGGAAGACATGTGGAAAGCTGAGATAGGACCAAAACTAGGCCTCTTGTGCCAAACAGCTAAGTTGTGAATACAAAGGAAATCTTGAAGGAGGTTAAAACTGTGAGTCTAGTGAACACATGAATGATAAAATGAAATCACCTCATTCCTGGTACAGAGAAAATTTTAGTAGTCTGGAGAAGGTCAAACCAGCTACAACATTCCCTTAATGCAAAGCGTAAAACAGGTTTCGGGCCTAATTCAATTATGTGAAGACTGAGAGGTAAGGAAACTGCGGAAGACAATTTTGAAGCCAGCAGACGTTGGTTCATGAGGTTTAAAGGAAGAAACTACCTTCAGAACATCAAGTGCATGGGGAAGAAAGTGCTGACTTAGAAGCTATAGCAAGTTAGCCAGAATATCTACCTAAGATCATTAATGAAGTCTGCTACACTAAACAATAGTTTTTCAATGTAGATGAAGCAAACTAATATTGGAAGATGATACCATCTAGGACTTTCATAGCTAGAGAAGACAAGCCAATGTCTGGCTTCAGTTAGCTTTAAGCTAACTTTCCTGTCAGGGACTAATGCAGCTGGTGATTTGAAGTTGAAACCAGTGCTCATTCACCATTCTGAAAATTGTAGGGTCCCTAATAATTATGCTAAATATACTCTGGCTGTGCTCTATTAATGGAACAAAAAAACCCTGCATGACACACATCTGTCAACAACATGGTTTACTGAATATTTTAAGTTCACTATTGAAATCTAGTGTTCACGGGAAAAAAAAAAAAAACAAACAAAGTAAAAACCTTTCCTTTCAAAATATTACTACCATTGACAGTGCACCTGGTTGGATGGGATAAGAGTTCTGGTGGGATGTACAAGGGGATTAATGTTGTTTTCATGCCTGCAAACACAGTATCCATTCTACAGTATCCATTCTGTAGGCCCCGGATCAAGGAAGAATTTTGACTTCAAAGTCTTATTTTTGAAGAAATGCCTTTGTAAGGCTGTAGCTGACATTGATAATAATTCTTTGCATGGATCTGGGCAAAGTCAATGGAAAACCTTCTGACAGAATTCACCATTCTGGATGCTATTGAGAACATTTGTAATTCATAAGAAAAGGCCAATATATCAATATTAACAGGAGTTTCGAAGAAGTTGATTCTAATGCTCATGGATGACTTTGAGGGGTTCAAGTGGATGAAGTAATTGCAGATGTGGAAATATCAAGAGAACTAGAAATAGAAGTGGATCTGAAGATGTGACTAGATTGCTGCAATCTCATGATAAAACTTGAACAGATGAGGAATTGCCTCTTATGGTTGAACAAAGAAAGTGATTTCTTGGTTTAGCATCTTCACCAGGAGTAGATTCTGTGGAGATTATTGAAATGATAACAAAGGATTTAGAATACTACATAAACTTTTAGTTGATAAAGCGGTGTCAGGGTTTGTGAGGATTGACTCCCATTTTGAAAGAAGTTTTATTATAGGTGAAATGTTATTGAACAGCATAGTGTGCTATGAAGAAATCCTTCATGAACGGAGTCCTTCACTGTTTTACTTTTTTTTTTTAATTGCCACAGCCACCCTAATTTTCAGTAATCAACACCCTGATCAATTAGAAGCTGCCAACATCAAGGTAAGACCCATCACCAGCAAACAGAGTATGACTGGCTGGGGCTCAGATAGTTGCTAGCATTTTTTTTAAACAATAAAGTATTTTTTAAAGTCCTATGGGTTGTTTTAGACATATTGCTATTGCACACTTAATAAGACTACAGTATAAACATAAATTTTATATTTACTGAGGAACAAATAATTTGACTTGCTTTATTATGACATTTGCTTTATTGTGGTGGTTTGGAAATGAAATATCCAATATCACACAATATCCAATATCCAATATCACACAATATCCAATATCCACAATATCTCTGTGGTATGCCTATATAGATTTTTCCCCTCTGGTTAAATTCATTTCTAATAATTTTTATGCTATTATATATGAAATTAGGTTGTTTTCTTGACTTCTCTTTCTGATAGTTTACTAGTGTATAGAAATGCAATGGATTTCTGATGTTGATTTTATATCCTGCAACTTCACTGAACTTATTTATTCTGACAGCTTTTTGGTGGCATCTTTAGCATTTTCCATATTTAATGTCATGTCATCTGGAAACATAGGCAGTTTTACTTCTTCCCTTCTGATTTGGATGCCTTGTATTTCTTCTCCTTGTTTAATTGCTTTGGCTAGGATTTCTAGTACTATGTTGAATAAGAATGGCATCTTTGTCTTGTTTCTGATCTTAGAGGAAAAGCTTGCAGCTTTTCACTTTTTGAGTATATTAGCTGTGGGCTTGCCATATATGGCCTTCTTATGTTCATTCTAAGCAAATTTGTTAGTTTTTATCATAAAAGGATGTTGAATTTTGCCAAACGTCTTTTTTTCTATGTCTATTGAAATTATTGATTTTTACCTTTCAATTTGTTAATGTGCTATATTATACTGATTTTATGGATGTTCAACCATCCTTATGTCCCTGGAATAAATCCCACTTGATAATGGCATATCATTTTTTTAATGTACTATTGAATTAATATTGCTAATATTTTGCTGAGGATTTTTGCATCTATGTTCATCAGGGATATTGGTTTGTAATTTTCTTATAGTGTCCTTGTCTGGCTTTGGTATGAAGATAATGCTACCTCATAAAATGAATTTGGAGTTGTTCCCTCCTTTTTAATTTTTTTTTTTTTTTTTTTTGGTGAGTTTAAGGATTGGTGTTGATCCTTCTGAAAAGGTTTGGTAGTATTCACTGGTAAAACCATCTGGTCCTGTACTTAAATTTTGTTGGCAGGTTTTTAATTCCTGATCAAATTTTTTTACTAGTAATTGGTCTGTTCATATTTCCTATCTCTTCATGCCTTGATTGTGTAGGTTGTATGGTTCCAGAAATTTATCCATTTCGTCCAGGTTTCCAGTTTTTTTGGCATATAATTGCTCATAGTAATCTCTTATCCTTTGCATTTCCATGGTGGTATCAGTTGTAATGATGTCTCCTCTTTCATTTCTGACTTTGAGTCCTTTTTTTCTTAGTGCATCTTGCTAAAGATTTGTCTATTTTGTCTTTTTAAAAGGCAGTTCTTAGTGTTCTGAATATTCTGAGTTTATTATGGAAAGGATATGTTAGGTTTAAAAGGGCGAGAAACTTAGTTTAGAAGTGTAAAATGTGTAACTAAAATTTTTATACAGATTTCTATAAATGTAGATGAGGCATTGTATATACATATTTTCCTGGAAAACATTTTATGTAAACTTTATTTTAGAATTTTTAATTTAAATTTTAAAGATAACATAAAGTTCTATACTTTTCACAGAGATGCCTCTATTAAAATCTTCCATGAGTATGCTATATTTTTTAAAATTAATAAGTAATACCAACATATTATTATTAACTGAAACCTATACCCTATTTAAAAATTGTTGTCTGAGTGTTTTTTTTAACTGTATCACAATCTTATCTGGAATAGTAAAATACATTTAGTTATCATGTCTCCTTTTTCTCTTGTTAGCTGTGACAGTTTTTCACTTTCCTTGTTTTGGAAGACTTTGAGAGTTTTGAATATACTGGTCAGGTATTTTATAGGAAGTTTGTCACTTGAGATCTGTCTGCTCCTTTGCTCACAATTAGACTGAGTTATGTGTTTTAGGAGGAAGACTGCAGGGATCCCTGGGTGGCGCAGCGGTTTGGCACCTGCCTTTGGCCCAGGGCGCGATCCTGGAGACCCGGGATCGAATCCCATATCGGGCTCCTGGTGCATGGAGCCTGCTTCTCCCTCTGCCTGTGTCTCTGCCTCTCTCTCTCTCTGTGACTATCATAAATAAATAAAAATTAAAAAAAATATATAAAAAATAAAAAAATAGGAGGAAGACTGCAGAAGTAAAGGGCTTTCATTCCATCATACTATCAACATTAATACAAATTACCAACATATTTATTATTGTTGATGCTAACTTTGATCAACCGGCTGAGGTAGCGCTTAAAGATTTCTCCACTATAAAATATCCTTTTTTTAAACCCTGTCTTTACACACTGTATTCTTTGGAAGGAAGTCACTATTAGCAGCTATGCATAAGTAATGAAGAGTTTTGCTCAGTCGGTTGAGGGCCAAGTTTTTGCCTCATGTATTTTGATCTGTTTTTAGGTGCAGACATGTCTAGGATTGTTATATCTTCCTAGATAATTGACCCCTTTATCACTGTAAAGTGTCCTTGAAAACTGATAAAATTCTGTGTTCTGAAATCTGCTTTGTTTCTTTTAGCTATTGTAGCTATTAATATAGCTACTCCAGCATTCTGTTGGCTAGGCTATCTGTCACCAGTTAGATGCCAAGACCTGACCTTTACTATCCACCTGCTTATACTCACTAACCTTTGTCTTTCAATTTTCCTTAAGTTCTTTTTTTCCACTTACTTCTTTATTCAGGCAAATGAAACTCAAAACCACCCAAGTGACAGAGACTTTGCGGACAAGATCTAACAGCCCAGACCACCCAGATCCTTTGAGCTGAATTTCCAACTTGTGCCTATGCAGATGGGCCATCAAGTTGACTCCTGGAATGACCTAGTTACCTTTACCCCATTATAATACTAAAATCTCCACTCAAAGAGGAGCCTCAGCCTCATTTACATAACATACGGTGAATGTATAGGCATGTTTCTTTAAAGCATGTGTGTTACCTTTGCCCTCCTCTGCATACCATGACAAGAATTCCCTAACTAAATATTCATCCTAACCCTAAGCAAAAGGATCCCATTTCACTCTCTTTCAGGGGTCATGGCATTGGAAGTTCCCCATGATCTCTTTATCTGCTGCAAATAAAGTTTCTTTTTGTGAGGCAATTCACCTGGTATAGTGTCTGTAACTCACCAAGGAGTGAACTCAAGTTGATTTGGTTACATTAACGTGTTATACCTTATCCATTCCTCTACTTTTGAGCCTTTAAGATGGCTTACTTGTATAGTGTATATAGTTTGTTTGTTTGTTTTTTAGTGTATATAGTTTGATTATGTTTTTCTACCCACTCTGATAATTGGCGGTATCCATTAATGGAGATAAACCATTAATATTTTAAGTGTTTATTGATATAAATGGATTTATGTTTACCAGGTTTTAAGTATTTTCAATTTATTGGATTTAATTTAGTTTTTGCATTTTCCTCAATTTCTGCTTATGGTATTCTCTTTGCCTTTGGCTTTTTGTAGTTTGAATATGATATTAGTATCCTGTGGCTGCTATAAAAATTACCAAAAACTTGGTGGCTTAAAACAAAATCAGTCAATCAATCAATCAATCAATCAATCTCACTCTTGTGGAGGCTAAAATTCCCAAATCAGTTTTACTTACTGATCTAAATATTAGAATACTGGCATGGTTGTAAAGGAGGTTCTAGAGGCTGGATTTGAAGATCTCTCCTCTGTCTCCTCCAGCTCTGGCAATGCCAGGATCCTTGATTTGTGGCTTTGTCACTTCAGTCTCTGCCATAGGGGTCACACTGTCTTCTCTTTTGTCTGTCAATTCTACCTCTTCATCTATTTCATAAGGTTACATATGATTGCATTTAAGGCCTGACATTCCCATGAACAGTGCATGCAGATTCTTTTTCTCCACATCTTCACCAACACCTATTATGCCTTGTATTGCTGATTTTTAGCCATTCTGACAGATGTAATGTGATATCTCATTCTGGTTTTGATTTGCAGTTTCCTGATGTTTAGTGACATTGATCACCTTTTTATGTGCCATCTGAGAAGAGACACATATAGAAAAATATTTCTATGACTGTTAAGGAGATCACTACTTACATTTTATTCTAGGAGTTTTAGATTTCAGGTCTCCCATTTAAGTTTTGAAGCCATTTTGAGTTTATTTTTGTGTATGGTATAAGAAGGTAGTCTAATATCATTCTTTTGCATGTAGCTGTCCAGTTTTCCTAGAACTATTTATTGAAGAGTCTTTTTCCCATATTCTTGCCTAACTTGTTGAAGATTACTTGACCACAAAAATATGGGTTTATATCTGGGTTATATGTTCCATTCCATTGATCCGTGTGTCTGTTTTTGTGCCAGTACCATACTGTTTTGATTGCCATAGCTTTTTAGTATATTTTGAAATTTGAAATTTGTGACTTTGTTCTTCTTTCTCAAGATTGCTTTGTCTATTCAGGGCCTTTTGTGGTTCCATATAAATTTTAGAGTATTTTTTCTCCCATTTAAGTTTTGAAGCCATTTTGAGTTTATTTTTGTGTATGGTATAAGAAAGTAGTCTAATTTCATTCTTTTGCATGTAGCTGTTCAGTTTTCCTAGAACTATTTATTGAAGAGTCTTTTTCCCATATCCTTGCCTAACTTGTTGAAGATTAGTTGACCACAAAAATATGGGTTTATTTCTGGCTTGTATGTCCCATTCCATTGATCCGTGTGTCTGTTTTTTGTTTTTGTTTTTGTAGTGCCTTTATAGGGTTTTGTATCAGAGTAATGCTGGCCCCATAGAAAGAATTTGAAAGCTTCCTTCCTCTTCTATATTTTGGAAGAGTTTGAGAATAGGTATTCGTTCTTTTTTAAAGTGTTTGGTAGAATTCATCTGTGAAGACTGTGAAGGTCCTGGCCTTTTGTTTATTGGAATTTTTTTATTATTGATTAAATTTTATTGCTAGTATTCACTCTGTTCAAATATTCTATTTCTTTCTGACTCAGTTTTGGAAGATTATTTTTCCAAAAATTTATTCTTTAGGTTGATCAATTTGTTGGCATGCAATTTTCATAATACCATAATTCTTTGTATTTCTGTGGTGTTGGTTGTATTTATTTCTGATTTGATTTGGAGGTTGGGAGCAGGTAGGTGTTCTAAAGTTTTATTTGTTGATCTTTTCAAAGAACCAGCTCCTGGTTTCATTGGTCTGTTCTTTTCGGTTTTTATTCTCTATTTCATTTATTTCTGCTCTAATCTTTATTATTTCCTTTCTTCTACTGACCTTTGACTTTATTTTTATTTTTCTAGTTTCTCTATGCATAGGATTAGGTTGTTTGAGATTTTTCTTCTGTAGGTAGACCTGTATTGTTATAGTCTTCATTCTTAGAACAGCACTTGCTGCATAGATTTTGGACAGTTTTTCATTTTCTTTGTCTCTATGCAGTTTTTGATCTCTTGGTTGAAGCCTTCATTGTTTAGTATCATGTTATTTAGTCTCCAAGTATTTGTGTTATTTCCAGATATTTTTCTTGTGCTTGATTTCTGGTTGTGGTCAGAAAAGATGCATGATATGATTTCAATCATTTTGAATTTGAGACTTGTTTGTTGTCTAATATAATATCTATTGTGGAGAATATTCCATATGCACTTGAAAAAAATTTGCATCTTGCAGTTTTTGCACGGAATGTTCTGAGTACATGCTAGATCTATTGGTCCAATGTATCATCCAAAGCCAGTGTTTCAAAAACAAACAAACAAACAAAAAAAAACAAAGCCAATGTTTCCTTGTCAAGTGTGTGTGTCTGTGTGTGTCTGGATGTTCCATCCATTGATGTAAGCGGAATGTTAAAGTCACTTACTGTTACTGTATTCCTTACTGTTAATAGTTGCTTTAGGGATGCCTGAGTGGCTCGGTGGTTAAGCGCCTGCCTTTGGCTCAGGACGTGACCCTAGAGTCCTGGGATCAAGTCCCACATCAGGTTCCCTGTGTGGAGCCTGCTTCTCCCTCTGCCTATGTCTCTGCCTCTCTCTGTGTCTCTCATGAATAAATAAATAAAATTTAAAAATTTTTCTAAAAAAAAAATAATAGTTGCTTTATTATCTGTGTGTTCTCTTACTGAGTGCATAAATATTTACAATTGTTATATACTCTTGTTGGATTGTTCCTTTTATCATAATATAGTATCCTTCTTTGTCTCTTATGATTTTTGTTTTAAATCCTATCTTTATTTGATATAAGTATCACTATCATTGCTTTCTTTTCACTTCCATTTGCTTGATAAACGTTTATCTCTTCAGTTTCTTTTTTTTAATCTCTTCAGTTTCAATCTACATGTGTCTTTTCCTCTCATGTGGGTCTCTTGTAAGCAGCATATATGTCTTTTTTTTTAATTGTTATTTATTTATGATAGTCACAGAGAGAGAGAGAGAGAGAGAGAGTAAGAGAGAAAGAGAGAGAGAGGCAGAGACATAGGCAGAGGGAGGAGCAGGCTCCATGCACCGGGAGCCCGACGTGGGATTCGATCCGGGGTCTCCAGGATCGCGCCCTGGGCCAAAGGCAGGTGCTAAACCGCTGCGCCACCCAGGGATCCCCTGTCTTTTTTTTAATCCATTCAGTTGCCTTATGTCTTTGATTAGAGCATTCAGTCTATTTATATTCAAAGTAATTATTGACAGGTATGTACTTATTGCCATGTTGTTTTAAAGTTGTTTTTGTACTTCTCTGTTCTTCTCTTACTGTCTTGTGGTTTGATGACTCCCTTAAATAATGTGCTTGGATTCATTTCTCTTTATTTCTTGCATATCTAGTACAGGTTTTTTTTTTTTTAAGATTTTATTTACTCATGTGAGAGAGAGAGAGAGAGAGAGGCAGAGACACAGGCAGAGGGAGAAGCAGGCTCCATGCAAGGAGCCCGATGTGGGACTCGATCCCGGGACTCCAGGATCATGCCCTGGGCCACGGTAGGCGCTAAACCACTGAGCCACCCAGGGATCCCCTCTAGTACAGGTTTTGATTAGTACTTACCATTAGGTTCAAATATAGCATCTATGCACAGAGTGTCTATATTAAGTTGATGATTGTTTAAGTTTGAACCCATTCTAAAAGCACTAATATTTTTACTCTCCTACCCAAAATTTATATATATATATATGATATCATACATTACATATCATACATACATATATCGTACATATCATATATATATATGATATCACACATTACATCCTTTTATTTTGTAACTCTCTTGACAGATTCTTATAATTGTTTTAGTGCTTTTGTACTTTAACCTCTGTACTCATTTTATTTTATTTTATTATTTTATTTAATTTTATTTATTTTATTTTATTTTTTAATTTTATTTTATTATTTATTTTTTTATTTTATACTGGTTTTAAAAGCAATTACTACTTCTATTGTGTTTGTATTTACCTCTAAAATCTTTTAATGGTATTCTTACCTCTGATTATGGCCTTTTCTTTCCACTCAAATAATTTCCTTTAACCTTTTTTGTAAGTCTGGCTTAATGATGGTGAACGCCTTTAATTTTTGTTTATCTGAGAAACACTTAATTCTAAATGGTACTACTGGGTATAGTATTCTTGGTAGAGTTTTTTTTTTGGTTGCAGTTTTTTTTTTTTTTTTTCCTTTTAGCACTCCGAATATATCATTCTACTGCCTTCTGGATTATAAACTTTCCACTGAAAAATCATCTCATAGCTTTTGGAGTTTCTTTTATTGATAACTGTTTTCTTTGGCTGCTTTTAAAACTCTTTCTTTTTCACTACTTTTTGCTATTTTAATTATTACATGCCTTGGTGTGTAAGTCCTTGAATTAATTTTATTGATTTAATTTTATTATTTTATTTGACTTTATGTATTTATTTATTGGTGCAGGGATCTCTGTGCCTGATGGATATGGATGTCTGTTTCCTTCCACAGCTTCGAGTACTTTTCAGCTATTTCTTCAAATGAATTTTTTACCCTCTTTTCTCTCCTCTTTTTGTGATCCCTATAATGTGTTACTATATTGACATCACTGAGTTCCCTTAATCTATTTTCTTTTTTTTTTTTTTTTCCTTTTTTACTTTTCAGCTTGATTGCTTTCCTATACTGTCTTCCAGCTCACTGATCCATTCTTCTGGTTCCTCTAATCTGCTCTGATTCACTCTAGTGTATTTTTAACTTCAGTTAATGAAAGTTCTTCATCTCTCGACCATCTCTCGTTGGTCTATTTTATGTTTTATATCTCTTTTATATCTCTTTGTTGAAGGTCTCACTGAGATCCTCCACCCTTCTCTCAAATTCAGGAAGTATCTTTATGACCATTGCTTTGAATTCTTTATCAGGCATATTGCTTATCTCTGTTTTATTAAATTCTTTTACTGTGGTTTTATTCTGTTCTTTCGTTTAAGGGGCATATTCCTCTGTCTAATCACTTTGTCTAACTGTATGATTGTTTCTATGTATTAGGAAAATCTGCTACATCTCCTGATCTTGAAAGTAGTGGCCTTATGTAGAAGAGCTCCTGTGGTACCCTCTAGTACAGTGTTCCTATTCTCCAAAACCAGGCTTGCCTATGTGGGTTGTGTACACCCTACTGTTGTGGCTAAACTTTGTTTGCCTTCAGTCCAGCTGGCTACAATGTCCCACTGTGCCTGCAGTAGATTTGCTGTTAAGAGGCCAGTCAGAGGCTTGTGGTTGGACAGTGTCAGCAATCAGATGAGATACCTAACATTAGCCTGTTTGCTGGTGGCTGTAGTCACACTAAACTATAGGGTACTTTCCTTGTTTTGTCTCCTGAGAGGCCTGTAGCCCAACCAAATATCTGCCCCCCAGTTCAGCTATTGAGACTGCAGACCTACAGCATCCTTTCTCAGCCTTGTCCCCTGAGAGGATTTTGTTGGTGGGCAGGGCTGGCAGTTAGGCCAGATGCCTGCTGTGGCTGCAGAGGCACTGATTGCAGGACATTTTCTCTATACTATCATTTATAAGGTTTGGCTTCTGAATGCACTGGGGTGTGTGGTTATCTTTCCTTCTCCTCAGATACAGATCCCTAGAGGGACTGCTTGCAACATGAAACATGGCAGGAGCTGCTCCTACTACATGGGGCCAGTTGGATAGGGCAGATTTGTGGGAGAACATGGGGGCAAAGTTCACGGTGTTAGAAAGCTAGATGGAAAGCGTTCATGCTATTTCCTGTAGGTATCAGACTATCTAGGCTGGGACGGAAGAGAAATGGTGCCTGCCAACCCTTTTATTCTTCGAGAAACCTCCTGAAGATCTCTGTACCTCCAGCATATGTTCTAAGATTAGCAAATAAATACATCTTCAAGAGGTTATATCCCAGGTAGTTTTTAAACTGCTGCTTCTATGCTATATCTCTGTGGGGTTGTTATGCTGTCTCCTTTAAGAGTGGAGACTCAGTTTCCTATTGCTTGCCAGCTCTCCTACAGCTGATCCTGCTAAGTTTTTAAGATGCCAGGAGTTAAGCCCTGCTGGTTATAAAACCTCATGAAATTAAGCTCCACTGGTTTTCAAAGCCAAATGCTATGGGGGCTCATCTTCTAGGTTGGATGCACTGATGTGGCTGCTATCTAAATATGTTTGTGGGACCAGGTGAGCTTAGGATTCACCTATTCTACCTTCTTCATGGACGTCTGTCCTAGTTTTAGATCCACTTTTTTTTTTTTTGTTTTGTTTCATTTATATTCTTTTGTCTCCTTGGATTTCAGTCTGGGACATTTCTTTTAACCTATCTCTAAGCTCACTGATTTTATCCTTGGTCTTGTCAACTGTACTAATGAGCCCAGGACAGGCATTTTTCATTTACAGTGTTTTTGTTTACAGTTACACTGTATTTGTTTTAGCATTTATTCTTATATGTAGATTTTTCTCATCAATCTACTTATGTTCCCAGTGATATCTGCTTTTACATTATAACTCTTTGTTTGTTAATCATGGTTAGGCTAAATTTCCTGGCTGATCATTCTGGCATCTGTGCTTTCAAACCATGTGTTTCTTCTTGTCTCTTGACATGCCTTGGATTTGGAGTTGAAACCTTCTATATTTTTGATTGGAGAAAAGATTGTGTTGTCATTGCTATTTACAATGATTAAACCACCACCTAAAAATGTACTGGGGGGATCCCTGGGTGGCTCAGTGGTTTGGCGCCTGCCTTTGGCCCAGGGCGAGGTCCTGGAGTCCCGGGAACGAGGCCCACGTCGGGCTCCTGGCATGGAGCCTGCTTCTCCCTCCTCCTGTGTCTTTGCCTCTCTCTCTCTCTCTCTCTCTCTCTCTGTCTATCATAAATAAATAAATAAATAAATAAATAAATAAATAAATAAATAAATAAACAAACAAATAAATCTTAAAAAATAAACTTAAAAAAATAAAAATAAATAAAAAATAAAAATGTACTGGAATTAAGAGAGGTTTAAAAAAAAAAAGCAGTAGAGAGATGCCTGGGTGGCTCAGTGGTTGAGCGTCTGCCTTTGGCCCAGGGTGAGATCCTGGAGTCCCGGGAACAAGTCCCATGTCGGGCTCCTGGCATGGAGCCTGCTTCTCCCTCCTTCTGTGTCTTTGTCTCTCTCTCTCTCTCTCTCTCATAAATAAACAAACAAACAAACAAACAAATCTTAAAAAATAAACTTAAAAAAATAAAAATAAATAAAAAATAAAAATGTACTGGAATTAAGAGAGGTTTAAAAAAATAAAAAAAAGCAGTAGAGAGATGCCTGGGTTGCTCAGTGGTTGAGCGTCTGCCTTTGGCTCAGGGTGTGATCCCAGAGTCCCAGGATTGAGTCACACATCAGGCTTTCTGGATAGAGCCTGCTTCTCCCTCTGCCTATGTCTCTGACTCTCTCTCTCTCTGTGTCTCTCATGAATAAATTTAAAGAAAAATCTTAATTTAAAAAAAAGGCAATACAGAAAGCCTAGAGAAGAGTGACTTAGGACTTAGGTTATGGTGGAAAAGAAAAGGTATAGATTAGAAAGAGATTATAGGATATATCTATCCCAAACAAAAATTATGCACATGCTTTAAAAAATACTAGTTAGTGGTGTCTGACAATAAAATGTGTATTATCCCACACTTCATTCTTAGATTCTGTGCACCGAGAAGCTGACTTCTTTGGGATGGTTCAAGAATATCTCTTTTATTTTGGTTCTTGCTTGGATTCCACCCAAAGGAGGTATACTGTCAAAGATGAGAGCTGGAGTGTATGTGAGGAGAGTATGTTTGAGATATTTGTCCCTTCAAGTTTCCTTCTGCAGAATATTTTATTAGAGGTCACCTCCCTGTTTCACAACTTATCTTTTACAGTTATATAATACATTTTGCTCTCTCTGGCTTCTGGAAACAACTCTTTCCCCTAACCTTTCAGGTATAGGGGTGACAACAGCCAGCTTCCAACTATTCCTAAATCCAGGGTGATCTATTCATCTTGTTGATTTCCTTTATCCCTAAACCTATCTCTCTGCCTCTGCTTTATTTTGATTACTCCTTTTGAGTATACCCAGTGTTTCCTGCTGGGATCATGATGGCTAATGCAGTAGCACCTAGCTCAGTTTCTACCGCAAAGAAGGCAATTACTAAGTAGTATATTTGTTTTGTTGTTATAGAGGGGAGGAAGAAGGGAGAGAGAGAGAGAGAGAGATGAAACAGAGACTATAGTACAAAAGGATATAAGGATTTGATCCTGTTGACTTTAGAATTCTGTGCCATAAGAAGAGTGAGAAGTCAAATACCTAGTTTGTCAGAAACATAAGAAAGATTGGATAAATAGTTCACTGTGGGACATGGAGATAAATGATCCATATGATGGACAAAAAGTCAACATTAACATGCAACTGAAGAGGCCTGTTAAAAATAAAATGGCTAGAGAAGTGATTAGTTGAAACGTAAATTTGGGATTAACTCAGACATAGATGAGAAGCAGTGCATAATAAAGATAAACTTATAAAATAATGTCATGTTTGAATACTCAGAGAAAAATTAAGAGCCCATACATAGACATTTTTTAATGGAAGGATAATTTTTAATTTTTTAAGGAAGGATAGAAAGTGAAAGTAGGTGATTCCATGTCAGAGAAGAGAAAGGAAAATTTAGGTTTTTAAAAAAATTGGTCTATAGTTTTGAATATTGCTAAATTTGAGGATATCAAAAATCAAGAGCCTTTTTTAATGTAACTGCTAGCAATGATTGTGAATTTTCAAAGAATGGTATTTCTTAATTTTCACACCAAAATATCACTGTAACAGAGGGAAACAAAACTATTTGGGCCTGAGGGTAGGGATAAAAAGTGGTGGTATTATGATACTTCATCTTATTATCTTATCAAATTTTTAAGAAAAAAAAAAAGGAAACTCTTTTCCACTAAAATATATCTTTTGTTTTATATAGAAAAATATTTTGAAACTACTATATTTTTTCAAGGGACATCCGTAACACATTACCACAAATTGGATGGGTCAACACAACAGAAATATATTCTCTCAGATATTTGGTGGTGAGCAGTTCAAAATGAAAGTGTAGGCAGGGTTCATTCCTTCTTGAGACTCTGAGGGAGAAATCACCCCATACCCCTTTCCTAGCTTCTGGTTCTTGCTGGCAATCCTTGGCATTTTTTGGCCTATAAATGCGTCACTCCAATTTGTTTCCATTTACACACTACTTTCTTATCTGTGTTGTGCCCAAGATCACGAATCCGAGAAACCACCAAGGAGCCGACACCGATGCAAACACATGAGGGTTTATTTACAAGCTCGAGCTTGGGTCCAAGTATACCCGACACAGCGGAGCAGGGACTTGGACCCCGAGGTGGGTGCCAGCTTAGTTTTATGGGCTGGTCTAGGGGATCTCCAGAAGGGGGGGAGGAATTTCTCAAGTTCTGTTTACATTCTGATATGGGGCTTTCAAGAGCATTAAGCTCTATTCTTATTCTAATATGGGGCTTCCAGCCACTGGCTTGGGCTCTGTTCTCATTTTAATATGGGGCTTCCTGCCCTTGGCTTGGGCTCTGTTCTTATTCTAATATGGGGCTTTCTAGGACGTTAAGCTGTAAGATGTTTTCTTCCTGTAACTGAAGTAATGTAAATTTCAGCTCTTATTCACAGCGGCCCGGGATGGCTGTACTTGTGCTAACGCTGAACTTAAAGTGGAATGGCCTTAATTTTCTCGGCCTCCACAATCTGTATCTCCAGGGTCATTTGCACTTTGTATTTAGGTTTTCCCCTAATCTAATATGATGTCATCTTATATCTACAAAGCCTCAAATCCCAAATAAAGTCACAATCTGAGGCTCTGGATGGACATGGATTTTGAGAGGCCATCACTCAACCCACTACTGCTACCCAATTATTTTTTTTTCTCAGAAAAACACCTCTACTTAAAGTTTATGATGTAACACAATTTACCATTTTTATCTATTTGGTGGCTTGATGATTATGAATAGTTCAGTGGGATAAGCAATAGCTTATATGAAAGAGAAAGGAACCAGATTTCAAAGTATTAAGGAATAAGTGAAATAAAGTTTTAAATTAGAGAAGTATAGAGCTCTTGGTCAGTGGCTTTAACAGTGGAAGGATAGGGAGAGGATGAGTAGATCAAGAGCTTTGTAGACATAAAGGAAGGGTGCTTTTTGGAAGTGAGACCTAAGAATATTTTGGGGAAGAATGAAGATATTGAGTTACAAGTAAATGGTTTGTTTAAACTAAGATAAAATTGATAAGGTCTTAAGCAAACAGACAAAAAGTCACATCAAGAATAAAAGTTCAGATGTGTTGAGCCTTTGCTAAGGAGCTTCTCTTTAGACACAGCGGTGGGGCGGGGGAGGGGCATATGGAATCACTGTAAAACAGAGTAGGGATGTGAGGGGAGATCCATCCAATATGTTGTGGGATCTTAGATGCCAACTTTTTAAAAATTTTTAAGCATTTTTCCTTTAAGATGTAATATGTTGCAATCATTTATGACTTGCTCCACCCTGCTGAATGAAAAATAAACAAAAACAAAACATTGCATTTTGAATTAAATGGATTTTGTTGACTTGTGGAAAAATAGAAAAAAAATCAGGGAAAATATTTTCTGTAATACTTAAGATTGGGACATTTTCTAATGTGAAGGGGGAAAAAAAAAGTTCCTGTGAATTTTTACAGGAATGTAGCCATTATAGGCTCCCAGTTGCAAACTTTCTCTTCCATTAACAGCAAATAAGGTTTCTTGTTTAGGGCCTGTAAAGCAATTCTAATGATCTGAATAAGCCTGGAGGCCCTTCAAAAATTTTACAAGGAAAATTAATTGAAGATTCACTGTCCTTGGAATTTACTGCTATTGGCACTTAATAGCTCAGACAAATTCTCTCTCATGTTTCTGAATTACTGGGGCATTTTAGCACTTTTCTCTTCAGTCATTGTTCTGTGTGACCACAATTATATCCATATTTATATAATCCCCCATGCCCTCATGAGTACGTACCTATTTGCTATTTAATTTGTAGGAATTTTGAAGGATTATAAATTTAACTTAAGCTTTTTGCTGTCTGTATTATCACATAATATTCAGTGTTAATTGACAATTGTTCTTTTTCTGATTCAATTATTTTGTTTTGAGTTGAGATTCTCTTAAGGAGAATTAATCTGGCATTATAAAGAAGAAGTGTAATACTTGAACACATAAGAGATACACACAACAGCACTCAAAGACCTAAAATACATTCTGCCCTTCTGGCAATGTGGCTATGTTCTCTCTTGCTATTGCCATCTTGCCTCTGATTATTGAAATTGAAAGACTAGAGTAAGATAAAGAGCTGCTGCTTCTCACAAATCCACTTACTGTGAACATTTAGTAGCTCTGTTTTCATTAACTGAAGCCCTATGTACATTTTGGGTTTTATTGAGCATTCTATAGCCCTGAAGAGAAAGATCCATTTCATTCAAATTACACTTTACAACAAAATGTAAAGTAGTTGTGTTAATCCAAAGATGACAAAGACAGTACAGTATTAAAATCACCACACCCTAAACAATTATGACCAACATTTTTGTTTATGAATTAGGCTAGGTGTGTGTTTTTCCATGATTTAAGGTGACCAAGGCATTGCAATGATAATGGAGCAGGTCAAAGGCTCAAACAAAGCCTTAGCTTTCATATTACAATTCAGTTTCCTGCAGAAAGGGAATGCCCCAGGAGTAGACAAAGGACTAGTGGCCATGGTATAGCTAATCACATCTTTAGGAAGGGGTGTTGAGACAAGAGCCCCTGAAAGTCAGTGGCTGGGCAGGACCAGGGAGAAACTTCAGCGGTTGGTCTCCCGTATGCACAGATGAAAGGCTGCAGAGGATACAAGTTGGCAGGTATGCTACTGGCCTTAGGGTACTCAGGAGCTCTGAGGACAAGGACCATTCAGGAGTTGAGCAGAATTTTTAAAATACCTTTAACTAGTTTGCCAGAATTATATACAACACGATTTAAACTTACAGAGCTATTTTGAAACTACACATTTCTGAGAGGGTGGCCTACATTTCCCGCTCTGACTTAAGACTTAGGCAGAGTGTGTTTTGCATGACCTTTCTCATTTTGATAAAAACGGTTTAAGAATCAGGCTGATTTCTGCCTAATCAGCAGGGATGTTGAGAACTCACTCCTGCAGTTTCTGCTGACACTTATTTATGGGATTTGCTGATGGCAGATAAGAAGACATGAGAATGTGAAAACCCATGGGTGGGAGAGAGAAGAGTGGATAACAAGGCAGATGCACTATCTACTTAATTTCAGTAAAAACCAAAACTTTAAAGTTAAATGAAAGATAGAACTGAGGGATGTACAAGATAGGAGATGTGAAGTCTCATGCAATTTCAAAACTGATAAATCTCTGATTGGTGCACAATGGAGGATCTTCCGTTTAACCACATAGCAATGTTCATAAATTCTTTGGCTGTGGAAGATGCACTATAAGAATATACACTCACATTTTTAAAGCAAATATATCTGTGCTTCTGCATCTGTCTGTGTGTTTGATACACCATCGATTTTTATTAACAAACAGTAAATTTTCAAGTTCCCATAAATGCTAGAGAAGACAAATCTATTTTATATTTTTATTTATAAATCTATTTTTACATATTGGTTTGTCAAATAAGCAAGTTTTTTTTTTTCTTTTTGAGAAATTGTTAAACACATACACGAGTAAGTGAAAAGTATACTGAAGGCCCATATACCATTCTCACATATGTTGTTCTCAACAATTCTGTACCTTTTACAAACTTTATCTTTCCTAAACACCTGTTTTTTGGGGGAGTATGTCAAAACAATTCAGGTCATGCCATTCATAATTCTCCATATTTATTTCCTAATGAGAATGACTCTGAATAAAAATTTACCATAATCACACCAAAATAAATGGATAATTATCATCTAATAATTATAAAATTCCCCAACTCAAGGATGAATTTTACTGTGGGTTTGCTCACATCACCTTTCCTACAATTTTCATTCATTGCCACACTGCATTTCATATTATTCCAAAGTCTAATTTGTATCCTAGAGTAGGCTGTGTGTGTGTGTTTGTGTGTGTGTACATGTCCATGCATATAATGTAATTGAAAACCAGGTCATTCATACTATAGAATAACTCACATCCTGGGTATGGCTAGTTGCTTTGGCATGGTGTATTACCTTATTCCTCTAATCCTTTGTTTCTAATAAAATGGATGCTTGATTTACAATCTTGTTTAATTTTTTTTGGTTAGCAACAATGTTTTACAAGTGCTTCTGTGCACTTCTTACCAAATCACTTTACATGATGCATATGAAATCTATTTGTTCTCCTTTTAATATTAAGTTATTGTTTACCAGTATCATCATTATAAATTTCTCTGACATTTCATGTAATTGCTTTCAAATCCAGATTTCAATGGAGACTGATGATTTTTGTGGAGTATCATAATGAACATGAACTGATGGTATATCATATATACATATGCCAGCTGTGTTTTTCAAAATACTCCACTGCAGATGGCAGAGTCTTGCTCGGGAACACTAGAGTTCTGCCTTGTGTTAGTAAGACATTGGGTCTTACCATAAACTCCACAAGGTGGGCTTTATTACCACCAGTACTGCTAATGTTATTAGGTTCGCTATATTAAACAGCCCATGTATCAGGGCTGCTTATTAGCACAACCTGAACCAGCTGCTAATTCCCTTTCCATCTTCTTGCACAATTCATACAATCACCCATTGATATCCCCTGATATATAGATCAGAGCAATATTTATAGGTGTGAAGTATTCTTCCTGAAGGATCCTGTGAGATGTTTTTCTTCCTTAGATTTATATTTGTTCAATTCATGGACCTACGGCAGAATACTTTCCTTCTCTGGGCTCTGATCAAAACTGGCAGCCACTCATGTTACCTGGCACAAGATTATAGTAGTACCCAAGTATAAAATGCATTGTCTACAGGAACCAGAAGTCTAATGTATTACACTTTTTTTCTCCATGTGTAATGTGTGAAGTAACATACTTTGGGAGACGTTGTGTGGTGGTGACATGTTTTAGGATGTCCAACACCAATGGACACCTAAAAATGTCTGAATATTTGTAAAGTTCTTAGGATTTAACTCCTACCCTCTGAAGTCCATATGTCTTACCAGGGCAATGTAATAGCTACTTCTTGCCCAACTAGTCTAATTAGCATAAATTCATCAATGTAGAGGACTAGTATGCTATTCTGTCCCAAGTATAGTTGGCCCAGGTTCATTTAGTCTGTACCATGACTAGATGGCAAAGCTATAATTCTGGGAAAGACTGAAAATGTAGACTTTGATCCATTCTAAGTGAATGTAAATTGTTTCTGGTTATCCTGTTAGACTGGGATAGATAAGAATGCAGTCATCATTTAATGGGCACGTACCAGGTACCCCAGGATATCTTAAAGTGCATTATTATAAAAGCCACAGCTGACAAACAGCTTCCAGTATGTAGGTGAGTATGCAATAATATATTCTTGTTATGTTTCTTATAAAGACCCAACACGAATTACATAGAGAAGGAATGGGGACCACCATCTCTGCCTCCTTTAGGTCTTTAAGGGCAACATTTACTCTACTAATCCTCAAGAATGTGATATACACAATAGATTTTGATCTTGGCCAGAAATGAGAAGCAGGTTCAGATCTTTCCATTAGACTTTCCCTACTTTTCATTGATTTTTGACTTGTAATTAAAAAAATTTAAGGCATGGATGGTCCCATCTACCAGATACATTCATTTTATTCATACAGAAATTGATGAATTGTGTGCCTGGATGCAGTAGGATGCTATAAAGTATGCTGAGCAAGTGGTGCATTAACTACCTGGCTCAGATATTGTCCCACTATAAATTGAGGCTTATTGATGCTCAGATCCTTGGATATCAGACCTTGTGAGCAAAAATTCTATAATACTTTTAGTGTTCCTCTCTCCGCAACAAGTAAGTACATAATTGTTACAGATTCTGTTAGGGAAGAAATTTAAAATCATATACAGTTTTCATAGTACTGCAAAGTCCTTGATACTGGAGTCATGATCTCACTTTTAGGAGTAGGTTCTAGTTCAAAAACCTACTTAGCTTCAGAAATTGGGAAATGAATAGTGTCTTTGATTGGAAGTGATGCCTTTAACCTCTAAGTATTCATCCTTGATGATGTTCTGGTTGTATACATTACTACCATTCTTAGTTGTTGATATATTTGCCTCCAGGGTTGCCATATTCAACTGACCATCTCCATATCTTTCTGCAAGTCAGGACTCGTTGGCCATTACTCTTTTGCTAAAGCATAATTTTGTGTACCTTGATTCTAATAATAAGCTATACTTTTCCCACATCTCCCTAACTCTTATTTTAGGATCCTACGATATTAATTATATGGTATATAGTCTAGTTCTATAATTGTCTTGTATCAGTCCTAACCTACAAACCAGGAGTGTTGTACTTCTTCTTCATGCTGGTGCTCTTCTTATTAGGGCATTCCTTATTACTTTAAAAAATATTGTATCTCATTGGCTACCTATGGAACATATTCATCTGCTAGGTTTTCTGGACTTAAATAGCATATCCATCCTATAAAAATGATTTCCCCATGCTTTTTGATATCTGCCATTTCTGAGTTCATGTGGAATGTGTTCCAGCTTTTTCATTCTAAGAGCTACTCTAAAAGAATGTTTACCTTTTCTCCCAACATATTTACCTGGTCATTAAGTGTTATCCCCTAGGTGAGTGCTTCCATATCAATATTTTTCCTTATGCAGCTTTATATTCTGCTTCCCTATATTTAGTCCTCCCAAAAATCAAGTTCTGTATTCAGTTTCCCATCTTATGCTAGTCCCATGTTGGCTATCTCTGCCAATGAATACTGTATTGCCTTAAAAAGCACAAGTATGTTTTGATTTAGTCCTAGTCATTGGCCTAGTGGGCATGAGAGAACAAATGATAGATTTGGGGATTATGACCATGTGTTGTCTTGCAGGTAAGAAGCAATAAGCACGCTTCTGAAACAGGGTAAATGGGGCTGCTTCTGTAGACTTAAAGTATTCAGGAGATTAAGGATTTAAGATTTTTGAGTGAATCAAACCATTATTTCTGGGTGCTTATCCTGTATCTTAGAGTCTCATTAATCTCCCTTCAGGATCCTTACTCAGCAAGACTAATTTGCCCAACTTGAGACTTAAATTCTGGAGCAATCTGCTGTTACATTCAAGTCTTTGCCTATGTTTTCCCCCTTTTTATTTTTGCCATGTAAAGGATAGAGGGTCTTTTTATATAAAGTGGCAGTTTAAAATAATGTTATACTCTTCCTATTAAAGGTGGTGACTATGCCCTTCTCCTTGAATCTGGGTGGGGTTGTGATTATATTATCCATTAGAGCAAGCAGAGATTAATGCTATGTGATGTCCATCTTCTGGGAAACTCCTTTTGGAGCATTGAGTCATTATTTAAGAAGGGATTACCGTGGGACTCAGTGGTTAAGCATCTGCCTTTGGCTCAGGGTGTGATCCTGGGGTCCTGGGATCAAGTCACTCATTGGGCTTCCTGTGGTGAGCCTGCTTCTCCCTCTGCCTCTCTCTCTGTGACTCTCAAGAATAAATAAATAAAATCTTAAAAAAAAAAAAGAAGGGACTACCCTGACTCCTCCATACTATAAGAAATCCATGCCACATGCCGTATGAAATGGCATGGATAAGAACTTTGGTCCTCAGTCGCACTTGAGACAAATTGTTGAGTCATCCCAACATAGCATTAGATATTTGAATGAAGATGTATCCAGATGATGACAGCCTCTGGATATTGAGTTATACTCTCAACCAAGTTTTCACATAACTGTGGCATCAACAAGATATCCCTCCTCTATCTGAGATACTCCTGACCAGCAGAATCTATGAACCAGTGTAATGAAATGGTTGTTGTAAACAACTAAGTTTTGGTGTAATTAGTTATGAACGAAGTTGATAAACAGAATTCAGTACCTGAAATACATAGCATTATCTTTAGGATTAGATAAGCAAAAAGGTTGAAAGTACTGAGAGGTAATGGATAGCTGCAGCCTGGAAGAAAGTGTGAAGGGTTTAAAGTGAGAAGAATGCTGTCAAAAGCTGGATGAAAGGAGACTTCTTTTATGTCATGGCAGAAAGCTTTGTAAAACTCTTGCCTGTATTAATGTAGAAAGTAGAGTATGTAATAATAACATGACTGCTATTAAGGGGCATTTCCAGACAAAATGTTAAAAGTGCCAACTGGTTCTTTTATTTTCCTTGATAAGAACAGATAGAATAACAGAAACTAAAAAAGAAATGTTCAATCTTAAACAACATTTAGAAGGAATATAAATTTTCAGTCCCTCCAGTCAACAAAAGAATACCAAATAAAGAAATGTATTTGGATAAAAGATAAACACAGGAAAAAAATGAAATCCTCAGAAAAATATAATACCTAATAGAAACATTTTGATGGATAGAAAAAAAAAAAAACCCTGAAAGTGATGTAAAAAAAACGGTATGCCTATTTAGTCCCCATTAAAAATAGAGCTCTTCAGAGTATCTTAATATTGAGGACATGGCCACTCAGCATCTTTACAGTGAACCAAAAACAGACAAGAACAAATCTTGAAGAGATTAGTTCATGTGGCTTTTGTCTAATAGAATCAATTAGAAATTGATCTTTGGAGACCCAAACATGGTCTTGAAAGGATTTTACTTGTTTGTATACTCTCTCTCTTTAGATCCAAAGTGCATATAGACTTTTAGATCCTTAAATTCTCTGGAATTTTGCTGAAACCATAGGAAACTCTGTGGAAATGGAATAATGACTGAAATGGAATTAACCAAGAGCTAGAAGTCCTAAACAAAATGCCCTAAAGAATCAGTTATACAGAACAAGAATAATCTCTAACAAAGGAACTGACCACTGGTTCCTTGTTCAATTTCAGAATTACTATGGACTAATGACTTCTATGTGCCTCTCCCATCCTTCCCCCCATTTGAATAGGTTTCCCTGTTTCATGATAGTACTTTGGAATATATAGGACAACTAGTCTCTTCAGTGTGCAGATTTTCAAGTGCAGGTATTTCATACCCTAAACATTGTACTAAAGGAGCGTCATCTACATATAGATTTGATAAATTGACAATATCCAGGACTTTTAGCACAATCCTGAAGTCAAAATGAGAAGAGAATTGGGGGGATTTTAGAAAGGGGAGAGTGTATTTCTCATATGGAAAAAATAGAAATAATTTGTTGCAAGAGGGTGATTGTGGAAGTTTTAAAAAATGATTGTTAAGTTCTTGGACACTTCTCTGCTGAGAGGGGGGATCTATATCACGTACCTTTCTATCTGACTGGGCTTGTGTCTGCTTCAACTGGTATAGTGCCATAAAAGTTACTCTTACTTCTGAAGTTAGCTATACAATAAATTGCAGTTTCTGCCTCATGTCCTGGGATACTAACTTTTGGCACCTTAAACCCCAATTTAAGAAGTCTGATTACTCTGAGGCCTATATGCTGTGAGGAAACCCAGTCCACAGGGATAGTCCATGTCCACATAGATAGCAATTTTCTGAGCTGAGCCAAAATTGAATGTCAACCCAGCTTAGGTGCCAGACATGTTAATGAAGACACCTGCAGATAATTCCAGAACTCAGTCATTGCATTAATCCCAGCTGTTCTGTCTTCCCAGATACTGTGGAGGAGAAAGTCATCCTTGATATGCCCTTTCTGAATTCCAGACCACAGAATCTGTGAGCATAATAAAAAGGTTGATTTGTACCACTAAGGTTTTGCAAGATCTGTTATGCTGCAATAGTAACTGTAACATATGTTGCCAAGGAGGCCCTCTGGCTTTCACACTTAGCATTTAATTGATGATTAATGGCCCTGAGGAGTTTTTCATTATCATTCTCCAGTGCAGGGTTCAGTAAACTAAAGCCCCAGAGCCAAATCTGGCTTATGTTTGTTTTTGTAAAGACTGAGAGCCAACAGTGGTTTTATATTTTTATAGGATTGTATAAAGAAACAAAAACTAACAAACAAAAAGTAAAAGAAAAAAGAAATTACTACAGAGACTCCATGTGACCCTCAAAGCCTAAAATATTTACTATCTGGCCCTTTACAGAAGATGTTTACCGACTCCTGCTCCACAACACCATTTACCCAAGCAATAGCAAGCCAATCCCATTGTCAATATAATTAAAATTTCTCATATATTACTTAATTACATACTACATTACACCAGCTTTTTAATTCCTTTCTCCAGTTTTATGTTGTAGTTTACCACCACTGTCAAGTTTCAATACCATTCATGATAAAAACTCTCAGCAAACTAAGAATAAACAGGAACATCTTCAACCGACAGATAAAGGATGTCTATGAAAACAAAACAAAACCCTACCAGTAACATTACATTTTCATGTGAATGATTGAGAACAAAATATGAATATTCAATTTGACCATTTAAGTCCTAGCCCTGTGATAAGGTAACAAAGTGATTTAAAGGCATATAGATTGGAAGAAGTAAAATTTTTAATATTTGTAGACATATGCTTGTGTTAGTAAAAATCCTAAATTATTTACCTAAAAGTTACTTAAATTAATTACCTAAAAGTTACTTAAACTAAGTGAATTTCACATCAGAGAATACAAAGTAAGTCCCCAAATTACATTTTAACATAAGCAAAAGAAAAAAATAAATATGTTTAGGATTTGTACACTAAAACTATAGAGAACTGAGAACTTTTTCTTTTAAACTGAGAATTTTTAAAAATAAACTTAGAGATACAGTGTTCATGTACTGGAAACCTTGATTTATAGGCTTAATTCATCTATAGATTTGACAATGGATTTTATTTCAAAATGTTGTCAGGCTTTTTATAAGAATTGACAAGCTGATTCTAAAAAAATAAATAAATAAATAAAATTACTTGCAAAAACAAATTACCCACAATTTGACAATACGATTTTGAAAAAGAAAGTTGTGAGAAAAATATAAAACAAGATGAAATCAGAGAGGGAGACAAATAATAAAAGACTCTTAACCATAGGAAACAAACAGGTTTTCTGGAGGGGAGGATGGGAGTGGGAAGCAGGGTAACTGGGTGATGGACATTAAGGAGAGTAATAATATAATGAACATTGGGTGTAAGACTGATGAATCACTGCCCTCTACCTCTGAAATGAATAATACATTGTGTGTTAATTAATTGAATTTAAATTAAATTTTTAAAAAGTTGAAGTAATTCTAATTACTTGATTTCTAAATTTAAAATGTACGCCTGAGAGGCTTAGTGGTTGAGCATCCTCCTTCAACTCAGGGCATGATCCTGGAGTCCCTGGATTGAATTCCACATTGGGCTCCCAGCATGGAGCCTGCTTCTCTCTGCCTGTGTCTCTGTGTCTCCCAACCTGTGTCTGTCATGATTAAACAAATAAAATGTTTTAAAAAACAAAAAACTAAAAAATAAACTTAAAATGTAATCTAAACAGTATGATATTTCTATTTGGATACACCTAGGACAAAGAAAAACAAAAGTCCAGAAAATATATAGTCAGTTGTTTTGAAAAAAGTGCCAAGATAATTCTTTGAGGAAAGAATAAGTTTTTCAATATGTTTCTACAAAAATATTATTTATATATAAAATGTAGAACATATGAACCTTGACACTTATCTCACACAATACCATAAATGAATTAAAAGGGACTAAAAGCATTAATAAAGAAATAAAAGAAACATTCTAGAAGAAAATGTAAGAAAAATGTCCATAATTTTGAGCCAGGCAAAAATTCTTAACACAAAAATGTTAATTACAAAAGAAAAATAGTGATGTTGGATTTCATTGTTAAGAACAAGCATAAAAGAAACAAATGTTTTTCAAAAAAGAAAATTAAAGGGAAAGCCACATATATTGAGAAAGAATATTGTGAATAAATCTCACAATAGACTTTTGTCCAAATTAAATAACTATTATAGCAATAGCAAAGTCAAAACTTGATAAAAAAAATATGCAACAAATCAGAACAGTTACATCATAGGACTACACATGCAAATAACTGATAAATTACTAATAAGTATAAATACTTACCATGTAAATTAAGTATTACTACCCAATCCCTGAAATGGTCAAAATTAAAGAGACCAACTTCACTTCATGTTGGCTAATGTGTGGGACAACAGGGATTCTCCAACATTGCTGGCTGTAATGTAATACGGTACGAATACCAGTGCCAGCTTCACGGGAATATGGCTAGTCCAGTGACACAGGGCAGGTTTCTACCTCAGAAGAGTCTTGTGTTTGGCTTAAAATTCTGCTGTCTCATCTTGAAATTTGTTTTTGTTGTTGTTGTTGTTTTTTAAGATTTTATTTATTTATTTGACAGAAAGAGAGAGCACACAAACCAGCAGAGGGAGAAGAAGCAGGCTTCCTGCCAAGTGGATCCCAAGACCCTGGGATCCTGACCTGAGCTGAAAGACACTTAAACAACTGAGCCTCCTGGGTGCCCCTCATCTTGAAATTCTTAATTTTTGAACAAGAGATCTCAAATATTCATTTTGTACTAGTCCTCACAAATTTATGTAGTTGGTCCTGATGATCATTTTGGTATACAAATCAGTTTCTTATAAAGTTACACATACTTGCTGTATGATGTAGTTTTTCTACTCCTAGTTATTAACTAAAAAGTAATAGGTACATAGGCCCTTAAAGTAATTTTTAATGAATGCTCAAAGCAGTTTTATTCATAATAGCCTCAACTTCAAATAAAAAATGTAATAGGCCTTCATAATGGAATACTAAGTAGCAATAAAAACAAATTATTGACCAATGGAGCAACATGGATAAACCTCAAAAAACATGTGAGAGAGAACAGCAGATGAGACTACATGAATATATATCTCTAAAATTCTGCAACAAACAAAACTAATCCAAAGAGATTCATGCCAAGCTTTGAAAGGTACACAGATTAACAAGGGAAAAGGAAAGAACTTTGGTTGGCCATAAAAATCATAGATCTACATACTGTAGATGATTACAAAGACGTATGCATCTGTCAAAACTCATCAAACTGTATTTTTAAAATGGTTCAATACATTTGATTTTTAAAACTAAAAACCAGAAAAGTCCTTAAAGTTAAAAGTGAAATGAAACAGTGTACAATGTGATGACCAGAGCTAACAGGAAAGCTATTAAGAAAGTAGATACTAGGAGTTCTCATCCCAAGAAGGAATTTTTCTTGCATCTATATGATACAATGGAGAGTAACTAAACTTGTTGTGGTAATAACTTCACAATATTTGTAAATCAAACCAACATGCTTCATACCTTAAAATTATACAGTGATGTATGCCAATAATTTCTCAGTAAAACTGGGGGGAAAATAAATTTGAAAGCATAGTCTCAGAGGAAAAAAAAATAACCCAAGAAGTTTTGAACAACTTGATGGTAAACAGTTTAGAAATATGAAGAAGACAAAAAGAAATCATAAAAGACAAGAGATCTTGACAAGAAATCAAGACAAGAGATCTTGAACTTTACCTGTAAATTTTTTTTATTTTTTAAAAGATTTTATTTATTTATTCATGAGAGACAGAGACAGGCAGAGACATAGGCAGAGGGAGAAGCAAGCTCCTCACAGGGGGCCTGATGCAGGACTCAATCTCCAGACCTGGGATCATGCCTTGAGCCAAAGGCAGACTCAACTGCTGAGCCACCCAAGCGTCCCTCTAATTTTTTTTTTTTTCTGACAGAGGCATTAATGTTGTAACTGTAAGTCTATTTTGTGCATTTTGTAAGTTTAAACAAATGACTAAATATATTGAGATTTGGGGGGAGCCACATATTTCACTGTGTAGGGAAGATAAAAATATGAAACTGTGGAAAGACCCAAATCACCTCTTTGGGCTGAAATTTGAAGTCAAGAGCTATACTCCAAGAAAGAAACTAAAAATTAAGGAAAGTACAAGTAAACCATTAATATCTCAAAAGAACCTGGGATCCATTGGCGAAATTATTGATTCATGACTAGGGCAGAAAAGTACAAGAAAGTCTATAATATCTTTCATTCCAGGAAGGGAAAAAAAAATGCTTCCTTATATGAACTTGTCAAAAGATCATAGGATCCAGTTGAAGAGTCTGTCACTGGCCTCTGTAGGGACAAAATGAATGCATTAGAAAATATAAAAATATCAATGAATCTGATTGTAAAAATCCTAAATATGTATAGATGGGGTGGTAGTAAAAGTTCTTTTTTTATATAGAAAATCTGCCACTAATAAATGTAGAACAAAATAATTAGAAAATAACCATCTGTTACCACTCTAATAACTAATTAAGGCAGGGCTCACCAATGGATGCTAAAATATATTAGCATCTAGAAAAGTTGTTAAGGAATGGGGTATTTATAGAATTCCAAATTGTCAAAATATAAATTGTTAATAGAGAAAAAAAGTATCTCATAATAGATAAATCTGATGATACTACCTTAACCAAATGGTCAAATTTAATATTACCATAACTGAGATCTATGCAAACCATGATAAACTGTAATAAGGATGTAGATCAACCATGTATTAGTCCCTGCCAAACTCTTCAACACAAATATAATCTACAACTAGACAAATACAAATTTAGGGATATTCATAAAATAGTTCTGAATACATGAAAATTTTAACCTCATGAAAGACAAGAGTAAATAATTAAAAAGAAGGGATCATAAACTCTTCTAACCACTGCATACAGTGCATAATTCTTAATTGGTTCCTTGATTGAACAACAATAAACAAAAACATCAAATAGTTATAAAAGACATTAGGGCAATTAGGGAAACTTAAACGTTGATAATTGTAGCATTTTTCAATGTCAAACTTACTGAGTATAACATTACATTCATATTAGATAATATCATTTTTCTTAGGAAATATATTCCAAAGCATTGAGAGGAAAAGCAATACTCTAAAATAGTTCAAGAACACAAGAAAAAGTACAAATGCAATAAAATGTGCATTGGTGAATTTGAGATTCATTTATAATTGTACTATTCTTACAACTCTCCTGTGATTTGAAAAATTTCAAATACAATCATTATATAAAAGATGCTGATAAGAAATAAAAGATAATGAATATTTTAGATCATTGATTAAACTATAAAATATAGTAGATATAAAAATATTTTTAAAACATAATTTACAAAAAAATATACTCATCAATAAAGTATATCAATATTATTCTATTATCAATAAATTGGATTTAAATACCAGAATAGATCGACAAAAACCCTACATTATGAGGATGCCTGGGTGGCTCAGTGATTGAGCTTCTGCCTTTGGCTTAGGGCATGATGCCGGGGTCTTGAGATTGAGTCCCTTATCAGGCTCCCCTCACGAAGCCTGCTTCTCCCTCTGCCCATGTCTCTGCCTCTCTCTCTCTCTCTCTGTGTCTCTCATGAATATATAAATGTTAAAAAAACCCTACATTTTGGGGATAAGATACATAAATACATATAATTTTCATTTTAAATAAGAGGGGGTTGTTCGATGAATAACATTTATTTTTAATAAATTTTGTTACACATAAGTATAAAGTATTTTCCAAATTATGAAAACTAAAAGAATCAAAAGTTATTTTTAAAGAAACATATAGATAAAAAATGAAAATGGGGATGCTTGGGTGGCTCACAGGTTGAACATCTGTTTGCCTTCAGCTCAGTGCATGATCCCAGGACCCTGGGATTGAGTCCCACATTGGGCTCCCCTCAGGTAACCCACTTCTCCTTTTACCTATGTCTTTGCCTTTCTCTGTTTGTCTCTGTGAATAAATAAATAAAATCTTTAAAAAAAATGAAAATGGAAATTTAAAGGAGGATTTAATTAGAGCAATAACAAAAATCAGATCACTAATATTAGCTAATATGAATGTATTAAACCTCTTTACTGAATTTACATCTCAACCAATCATCCAACTATGTGAGATTCAACAAAGAAGTTTAAGGGACATTTGAAAAACTGGAAAAAAAAAAAAAAAAACCCTGAAAAGAGAGAATCCTTTTTTTTCTATATTTTATTTATTTATTTATTCATGAGAGGCAGAGAGAGAGAGGAGGTAGAGACACAGGCAGAGGTTAAAGCAGGCTCCATGTAGGGAGCCTGACATGGGACTCGATCTTGGGACTCGATCTTGGGACTCCGATCACACCCTGGGCCAAAGGCAGGTGCTAAACTGCTGAGCCACCCACGGATCCCTGATAATCTTTTTTTTTTTTTTTTTTAAGCAGCATTCTAAATCATTCTGGTTCATATTAAACAAATATTTATTTCCTTTCCACTTTTCTGGAGGAGAGGCTTTAGGTTGTTAGTACTTTAGAGTAAATATGCCATTTCTTGAAAGCATATTGAATACTCTATCAAGAATGATAACAATGTTTGAAGATGAAAAACAAATGTTGGCAAGGATACGGAGAAAAAGGAACCCTCGTGTACTGTTGATAGGAATGCAAACTGGTGCAACCACTGTGGAAAACCATTTGGGGGTTCCTGAAAAAATTAAAAATAAAACTACCTACAACCCAGGAATTGCACTGCTGTGTATTTACCCCCCAAAATACAAAAACCCTAATTCAAAGGGAAACATAAACACCTATGTTTCTTACAGCATTATTTACAGTAGCCAAATTATGGAAGCAGCCCAAGTGTCCATCCATAGATGAATGGATAAGGATGTGGTGTATGTATAATGGAATATTACTCAGCCACAGAATGAAATATCATATGATTTCACTTCAATATGGAATTTAAGGAAGAAAAGAAAGAGGCCATAAACAGACTCTTAACAAACTGATGGTTACTAGAGGGGAGATGGGTGGGAGGTGGGGAAAATAGAGGGAGGGGATCAAAGGGTACACTTATCATATGAAAAAAAAATGTTTGATGATGTTTAAATGTGCTTTTCATCAATTGCCCACTAAAAGTTCAGTCAAAAGCATTTTGAAAAATTTATCTAAGAAATATCTATTGCAGAAAATTTTAAATAGAGAAAGCTTGATAGGGTAAGTTTCCCAAAGTAGGAAATTCATGATTATGGAAATGGAATAAAATGTCACATTGTTCAAGTATGGACAGTTATGAAGCCAATAATAATGAGGTTTTCAAAGAATTTTAATACAGTAGGAAATTTTATACTTTAAAAAATTCTATATGCTGTAAATCTCAACTTGCTAAACAAAACTTCATGCATTATACATGTGTAAGCCCATTAAAAAGCTCAATCATATGAACATATTTATGTAAGTGTACATGGTGCTGGTAGCTCTTATTACACAAAGCTACAGAAAAAGCAAAACTATATCAAATATTTCACACTCATTATCAGTGTTTGATAATATCTGTGGTCATTTACCATTGAAATCAGAAAAGGCGTAACAATTTATGACAAAAGAGCATAAGGAACATTGAAGAACATACTAATCAATTTAACTTAATGTGAATTATCTATATACATGGTATAAATTTTCCACCCTCCAAAAAATGTAAAAGAATAACAAAAACTGAGCAACCTGTGAAGTTTTAAATTCTTGTAAGAAGCCATGTGATTAGATAGGATCTATCTGATCTCTAGAGGATGAAATACAACAAGCTCTTGATATTATAATAAATCTCCATATGCATCCACAAATTCAAAGAGCAAAATTCAATTTCATAAAAATAGACAAACTCAACATTTGTTGATGGATTGAAACTATGGAGAGTGTGTGCATGTATGCGTGTGTGTGCATGTTCTGTTTTACATCCTATTGGAGTAAATCGATAGCATTCTTTTAGAGTTTAAATATATCTGATAAATTCTTACTGTATCTCAAAGAATTATTTACTAGGAACATGAATTCGCATGGGAAAAAAATGGAAGAGAAGAAAGAATAAAGAGTACACTGGCAGAATGGGGTTGCTTTAAAGATATTTTGTAGATTACTGGGAGATTTTATATATATTCCAGAAAAGTGCTTCTCCTTATTCAAAGCTAGCCTATTAAAATGGAGATGGGAAGCACAGTTTCTGCAATTATATTTTCTATACATGTTTAAGCTTATACTAGCCAGAGTGCCAGATCCAAGACCACTGTTAGGTGTGTGTACCCTCTGGATCAGGGGTTGGCTAACTGGAGTTTGTTGGCCAATAAATTTGGCCTGTAGCCTCAAAACCTAGAACTAGTTCTACTTTTTCTTTTTTTTTTCTTTTTTGTAGTGAGAGCACCTGAAATCTATCTGTTAACAAATTTCCAATACAATATGAACTGTAATTATCATGCTGTATATTAAATCTCTAGACTTATTCATCCTACATAACTGCAACTTTATACCCTTTGACCAATATCTCCCTATTTCTTCTACCTCCCTACCCTCATAAACTGAGGTTATATTGTTTCTGTGTGCTCCACTTTTTTTGGACTCCACATAAGTGAGACCATGAATATTTTTCATTTTGTCTTTTATTTTGCTTAGCCAAATGTTCTCCGAGTTCATCCATGTTGTCACAAATGGCAGGATCTCCTTTTATTAAAGCTAAATAATATTCATATTCTCCTTAATGTTGCCCATAATGTCTGTATCAATTTGTATTTCCACCAACAGTGCACAAGGACTCCCTTTGCATCCTTGCCAGCATTTGTTATTTTTTTATCTTTTTGATAATAGACATCCTAAAAGGCTTACAGAAAGCAAGAAGATTAGAGGAATATGTAATAGAGTCACATGTAGTCTGCCAAGCCTAAAATTCTTACTATCCAATCCTTTATAGAATGTTTGCTAACCCCTGATTCAGATGGTCATCAGGTAGCAGAAAAAAATAGCAGCACCTGTGGAAAAGCACTATATGTGGTGACATGGTCTTGACTGCTGTCAGACAGATTCAACTTTAAGCCTTTGCGCAGTCACCTAATAGTTGTACAAACTTGGGAATAATATTTTATATCTTGTGTAAAGTAGGGCTGATTAGACCTTCCTCAAAGGGCCTTGGTGTTTAAATTCAAAGTTAGATGTAAAGAATTAGCCTTGGTCACTGTTACCACATACTGTCCATGCTTATTTCACCCTTTGAGACTGAGCATTCTGAGACTTGTTGGCATAGAAAGCTATGAGCAGTGGCAGCCAAAGAAGAGGAATTAGTTGAGCAGTGAGATGTGACAGGATATATATTCCCAACTGTCCAAAGCTTGGCTGAATGCAATTCAACATACAATCCTAAAGAAACCTGTCTGGACCTTCCCTGGCTGCTACTGATTCCCCAACTACATTTATAAGTCGATACTCAGTTATTCACTTCCATTCTGAGTGGAGCAAGACAGTGAGAAGTTACCATGGCAAAACGAAAATAAAAGCCAGTGCCTTGGTAATGGATCTTTGCCAGAAGCAATATATAGTGTGGTAAATCGTTATGTTCTTTCAAGATTTTAGTATATTAACACAGGAGTTTTGAAAATCTGAAAAAAGAACTGTATAAAATAATACCCAATGTGCTAAGCATGGGACTTAACTATTATAATGACTTTATTCCTGGCAGGACTATTCTCCCTTTTTAGCTGAGCTTTGGTTATTTTTTTTTTCATAAAGGTCATTTTTGTATATTTATATGGGAATCCAATGTTTTTCTTTCAAGAACAAGGTTCTGACCTCCCAAGAAAAAAACAAAGTATCTTCTAAATGCTGTGATGACTTTGTTTTGCTTTGTTTTGATCTCTGGTGTCTCTGTTAATATCTGTGACCTTGCATACTATGCTGTTTTGTGTTTTGTTTGCTTTCTCTTTTATCATTTCCCTAAGAGCAATTATAGACATCACTGTGAAATATGTCCTAAAATTTATCAAAGTCTTATAAGTTTATCTTTAATTCCCTTAGTAGAGATTTCAGGAGGAAAAAAAAAACCTGAGAGATAATTCAAGATTTTTTAATCTTATACTAGTGGAAGCAAGGCTGAAAGCTCACTCTTGTCTCGGTGTACCCATTTGAAGCACCTATTTATCTGTGGCTTTTTGACTGACTACATGACTCTTTGTCCCATTTTGATAGTGCTTTACTTTAGGATTTGCTTTTTGATACTCCTTATATTTCTCCCTTATCCTTATGGAAATATTTGAAATCTTTTACATTTGGATAAGAACAGCTCACATTTCATCAAGGAAGAATTGAATGTTTCCACCATAAAAGAAAGGATAAGAGAGATAATGCCGTAAAGTAAAATTGTGCATAACTATGGGAAATTCCTCTTTCAAAAAAAGAGATACATTTGTTTTAAATTATTTAAACTTTTTAATAATGGAGTTGAGTACAGCTTAATTTATTTTCTTAAAATTTTAAAATTTAATTTTTATATAATATCATGACTAAGATATTTAATGAGAAAACTGTAAGGTTAATTGAACATTTTTTTTTTTTCTATTTACTAAATTGAGTTAGGATTGCCTGGCCACATGATTATATTAACATTTTTAAGATAACAAATGAGAAAATATTTAAAGAAGTGAACTGTCATCATGTATTTTAAACTATTAGCCATTATATCAAGCCCTTTCAAGGCCCAAGACTTAAAATTAGAGTTTTGCTCCATATTTCTAAATCACACTTCAAAATGTAAATTATAAGATAATAGATATTCTTGGAATGCATTTTATTAATGTTGATTTTTAAAGTGTAGATAAATGTACCACTTATTCAGGATCCTGTCATATTCTTGCTACAATGTTTTACAACACCATGCAGTGCATTCTAATTTATAACAGAAACTAGACTTTCCATATACTTTTTGAAGATAAATTTTCAAAACAGTTAAGTATTGTCCTCTTTTATTGACATTACAAATTTATTCATTAATTGGAATGACTCCATGATATATTTTAATTGCATTTTGCAACATACAAATCTATGTTAAGCAACATAATTCAATACAAGTAAGAATTATTGACTTAAATTTACATCACTGACTAATTATAGTTGTAGCATAACAAATTCATACATTTATAATGTTCAAGTAAACCCAAAATAAGTCGTCTCTTTTTATACAAGTTTCAGTCTTAAAGGAGTAGACATAAATCACATAACTTCATTTCAACAGTATTGTAGTGGTGAAATTTAGTGGATGCACCTACCAGAGTTTTTCAAAATTGTCCTCTATAATCAGATGAATATTGCTAGAAATTTTTATGTGTAAAAATAATAGACAAAAAAGATTTTCTTCACTTTAGCTAGAAAAGAAAATAAGCACGAGTGAGCAGCATTCATCTTTTTGATTATATAAAAACATCAATCTTTATTCTTATGATGACAAGAAGTAAACCGTAATCATTATGGTTGCCAGGGATTTTGAATAGTGGCAATGATTTCAGTATCATTCCAATGAATTATCAGTTCACAGAAAGATCTTTCTTTTCTCTCCACTTAATATTCCTTTTTAGAATTCCAGAGTTGTTATAAGAATATATTTTATGCTCTGGGATTTTAGTACTATGTGTAATGACAATTTTTGATTCTCTGAATCATGCATATCCACAAATGCTACAATCGTAGAAATTTAAACATTTTAAAAGTATTCCCTGAGACAATAGACATATTCTTCCTTTGTTCTGCTGGCAAGACTTTTTGTTGAATGAAAAAGTTTATTTATACTACATCAAAGTTTGTGGTAATAATTGAGAGTCTGTTCTGAAGCTCCAATATTATGTCTTAGTCTATGCATAGAAATACATTTTTAAAAATCTTATAATAATGATGATACAATTTAAACAATCATGAGTTCAAATTCATGAAACTACATCTAGGACAGTATCTTCTGCTCTTTCTGAACACTGGCATAGTAGCAATCCACTGGTCCTTGTGCTTACTATTCCTGACGTTCACTTCCAGAGGAAAGAATGGGAACACTGACTATCAATCTTCTGATTGGACAGAAAACAACTCTTGCAAATTGTATTATTGGAGCATAACATAAAAAAACTCCTCTAGTGTGGTAACTAGGAGCTCATTTAATTGGACTTTTTAAAAAAGTAAATATTTTGGGACTGTTTGTAATGACCTAGTTAGCAGGGGATCATGTCCTGGCTCCACTTTGAGAAATATGCTTAACCTTTCTGCAAAATTCTTTCTTCATTTATAAAATGAGCATAATAGTAACACCTAACAGGAAGGTTAATAAGATTAAGTGGAATGATAATATGTAAGTGCAGTATAACATTACCTGGTACTAAATAATCAATTAACATTAGCCATCATAACAGGTACTGAAAAACAGCAATAAGCTGAACAGAATAACCTTGAATGTCTTTGAATCTAAAATCTCCAACAATTATTTCTTTTTGCCCTCTTCCATTGATTTATTAGCTTTATTATTTATTTAGAATGGTTTTTACTCTGTATAGGGAAAGAGAGGATTCAAAACAGTTTTGATTTCAAAGTCTTGATTTCTTCATGCTATCCATGCTAGGCATGCTTAGCAACAGGAAAGATCCAAAAACAAATCTAAAAGTTGGACACCAGGCATAAAAAGTTGGCACTTGCAAAAAATCGTTTTGCTTGTTGGCTTGCCTTATTTATTTGTTGATTTGTTTTCACGAAAGATCCAGAGTATGTAAAGCAAATATTTATAGGCCAGTGATTCTGAATCAGAATCACCTTATTATCCAAATGTATTAGGCTTTTTAATTTTTATTTTGTTTTGTTTTCTCCATTCCTCAATCATTTGTTGGAGAAGTTTTCTTGATATTAAATCAGCGTATCTTGTCTTTTAACTGGTTTGAAAGCTAAAAGTAAAATCCCATATTTTTTGGGCCTCATCATGTAAACCAAATAAGGAAGACAAATCAGTGAAAGAAATGTGTGCAAATGATGGATATAAAGATAGTAACTAAAACTGGTATAAAGTAGGAAAGATGATTTCTTGCCTCAATTTAGCTAGGAATATAAAACATGTTTATGCATATAGTTAAAGAATAAATGACAGGCTAAATGCCAACTGAATGGTGTAAAAATGGGTATAAGATAGGGAATTAAGAAGTGATGACTTTCAGCTTTGGTGTATATTTTATAAGTATTTGATATTTGATATATTAACTGTCCTTCCTGCTAAATATTAGAAAGCATGGTAGGCAAATCCAAAATCTACACGAGATTTTTGCCACCTAATAAAGCCTATTTCTGCTTGTGTAAGCTTTGCAGTGTGATTTTGAGTGTTATATGATATATGACACAAGAATCTGCTTTGCTATTTTAGGTACCATTTCTTTAGATGTGACAGTATTATTCTGCCTTGAGGGAAGAAAAAAAGAGCAAAGAGGTTACAAAATTTTCCAATAAAAAAAAATCATGTTCCTTCCAAAGATTTTCATATTTTCTACAATTTTGATTTAATTTCTACTTGACTTTTATGTTATTTCTTATATATATTCCTCACTCTACAATATAACTGATAAGTTAATGCTATTAGAATTTATAATTTCTGTAACATGATTTCATGAAACACATTCTAATTACCTTTGGTTATTACCTGTTTTTAAGCCCTTTCTACATATTTTTCTTTTATTCTGAACAAAATAGGTCTTATATACGCTTATTTGATTTTAATTTCTAAATAAGATTTCGTTATACCACATTGAAGAATTTTCTAATATAAGAGAATATATATTGTTCCAGGTCTTTCAAAAAATAAATTAAATATTTATAATTGAATTTTATAAGCAGATGTTCCCTTTGAAAAATAATTTTTTATTATCTTCCAATAATTTTCATCTCATAAAAACTGTAACTACTAAAAGATTATTTCTTTATATAAATTATTCAGTTCTTTATAACTTCTAAAAAACAAAGCTAATAAGCTCTATTCTGGAGTCTCTACCCTAAATTTCTTGCTATAACGTTTGCAGATACTAAAATCACAATGAAAAATATATCTTTATGATAAAATGTATGAAGCAATTTCTATTCCTTCTCTCTAATCATTTTTATATGAATGTTTTCTTTTAAACTCAGAATTAAGGGCAGCCCTGGTGGCCCAGTGGTTTAGTGCTGCCCTTCATCCCAGGGCATGATCCTGGAGACCCAGGATCGAGTCCTATGTCGGGCTCTACATGGAGCCTGCCTCTCCCTCTGCCTGTGTCTCTGTCTCTCTCTCTCTGTGTCTCTCATGAATAAATAAATAAATAAAATCTTTAAAAAATAAATAAATAAAAATAAACTCAGAATTAAAACAAAATTTAAGCTGATCTTTGAAAGAAAAATTTAGTTTGGCTACTATAGCAATTGAGACATAGACACACAAAAATGAGAAGCAGAAATATGGAGTTCTGTTCAAATAAAAGCAGGATCCAAAAGATATTGAGTAGGTTTCAAGGATGGATGCTGTAAGAATAGCTTGTAGCAGTCTTCAAAGAAAGAGGACATTTTATTAAAATTGGCTAGAGCATTTAAATCAATTGCTTGGAAAAAAATAAAATAAAACAAATTGGGCTGGACAGAAAGCAAGTAGACTCAGAAATGTCAGTAGGCATTTTGTAGGGCTAGTTTTGACAAGAAACTTGGACTAAATATGCTGGTAAGATAATTACGTTGCCAGAGACAATGGAAAAAAAAGAGTCATTAAATTGTCAGGAGTGCCAATCTAAAATTCTGAGCTTTTTCCGGAATACACTTGAGCATTTGAATTTTTTTTTTTTTACAGTGGAAACACTTATTTTTTGGCATACTATAAGTATTTTAAAATGTTACCCAAGAGACATTAGCCAAATAAAACTCTGATTTGTTAGAAATATTGATATTGTATAACAAAGAGTAAAGAAGCCTTATTTTAATATTTAAAAAATTTTAAAGATTGTTTATTTATTTATTTATTCATAAATGACACAGAGAAAGAGAGGCAGAGACATAAGCAGAGGGAGAAACAGGCTTCTCACAGGGCGCTTGATATGGGACTCTATCCCAGATCCTGTGATCACGCCCTGAGGGGGAGGCAGATATTCAACCACTGAGCCACCCAGGCGTCCCTAATTTTATCTAAACTGAAAAATATAAGATAATATTCTAGTTTTGTTCAATAGGAGGATAGTATAAAATGCTTTTTGTTGATTTTTAAAATAAAGAGAATATATTTTTGCCTTACTTTTACTATTTGTTTTTAAGATGTAATTATTCTTACTCCCACCCCTGCAAGGGAAACTGTTGAGTAGTCATAAAAAATCCTACTAAAAATTAGTATCTCTTTTTAATTGAATAGAAAAATAATTAACTGAGATTGGAGAAAACATTCTTGTGCATTTATCTCTTCTTGCTTTCATATCCCTTTTTCATACATGGCCATATTTTTTATGTTGCAGATGAAATTAAGACTTTTTATACACATGTTTAGTTTCAACAGATTTGCTTTATTTAGAGTATTATTTTATTCTCTCCAATAAAGTTCTCCCTAATTTTCTTGATAGTAGTCCATGCAAAGCACCACAAAGAGTGTAGTTAATATTTTCACTGGCATAAAAGGTTTTGCCTTGATGTGGGGCATCAAGGATTGAACATAAAACCACAAAAAAATAGCTTCAGAATGTGCAAAAAAAAATGCTGTCAGAAGTGAATAAAGAGGGAGAGAGAAATATTTCAAAAGAATGTTTACTTTCATGTCTGCAGCATGACAAATCAATATTGCCTGAGTGAGGTTTCAGAAGTAAACTGAATTGGAGTCTTCTACATTTCTCTTGAGCAAGGCTTTACTTTATGACAGGAACAAATTCGTTTCTTCTTCAGTGATATCATAGGTTTCTGCTTGGCTGTTGCTGTTGCTGTTTTATCAGGCATTATCAATGTTATGTATTTATTGACTCTGCCCTCACTTTTTCTCCCATTATTTTTAATAGTATTACTCTGTCAAGAATCTAACCTCAACCTATGTTTAAGTGATATTTTTCTCCTTTAACAAAATTATAATTGTGGTTTAGTTTCTAGTTTCACTAGACTCTTGGCTAATAATAAACATGTAAAATATCTGTTCAATGAACAACAATTTTCATATACCATGGAATGCTAATTGCTTTCATTAGATTTTTGTGTGTGTGTGTGTGTATGTTACTGGAAAAAGAAACATATTCTTTAAATGATAGTGATGGATTGGGTTCTCCAGGATGTAGGTTATTGCATCCTGGAGATGCAATAATGGAGTAATCATGATATCAAACTTGTGGAAAGGAAAGGAGGAACATGGTTGGAGAGAGGGATAAGGTTGAGCTGCAATACAGGCCTAAATTTCTCAGCCAAATCTGTGGGAAACTCCGGAATTAAAATGCCCTTCAGACTGACAGCATACTGAACCAAAATGACTACTTCTTTGAAGAATCCTTACTTAGGGCAGCCTGTGTGGCTCAGCAGTTTAGCGACGCCTTCAGCCCAGGGCGTGATCCTGGAGACCCGGAATTGAGTCTCACATCAAGCTCCATACATGGAGCCTTCTTCTCCCTCTGCTTGTGTCTCTGCCTTTCTCTCTCTCTCTCTCTTTCCCTCCCTCCTTCCCTCCCTCCCTTTCCCTCTCTGTGTCTCTCATGAATAAATAAATAAAAATCTAAAAAAAAAAAAAAAAAAAAGAAGAATCCTTACCTAGAATAGGTATCGGATATAGGCTTCCCCTAGAAATATATGACTTAGCAAGATATGACTTATCTCTGCATTTGGGGAAATCCCTGAAGCCCTCAGAGCTGACTTCTAAAGCCATAAATGCTTACTTAAGGGGATGGTGCATTTGTATCTACCATAGATAATCCATCACTTGTACCATTCAGATTCGTATTTTCATCCCTTCATTCTCAGCTAACACTTCTGCCTGTCTCAGTGGCTTATCTGGTTTTGTGACCCATATGCATAGTCATGTCATGTAAATCCTGAGCAGTAAAATCTTATAATTGGGAAAAGTAGTAACAAGAGGCACCCAAATGGATTCACCTATATATCAAACATTCCTCTGTGCCCCATTGTATAGCAGTGCACTTATTTTCTAGTGATGATAGAGTCAATTACCACTGCCAAGATGGTGGTTAATTGCATGTTAGTCCTTTAGCATGAAAACTGAAATGCCCAAGTTATAGCCTAAATATAAAATGCAGTATGACCTCTTTGTATTTTATGATGTAAGTATGTCCCCACTAGGAGTCAGGAGCTGCCATGTGGAACATAGAATTGTGGAGATAGGGGGAAAATATTCTATAAGGAAGACATTGGCAGTGATGGCAACCCTTACTTCCAACCCTTAGTTCCCAAACCTATGTTTTCTTATGAGAGGAAAAAAATAATATATAAATATCTTTGATTAAAATTATACACTGTGTCTTGGAGAATGGCAAGCACTGTTTTAAAGTATTTCCTTCAAGTACTTCATCTGTGCCTTTATAGTTTTCTGAAGACTACAACTTGTGGATATGATAACGGATATGATATGGTTTTTGACTTACTAACTTGGTTGGGGGAGACACTTTCAGAGACTTAAACTTGTCTTTACTCACTTTAATAGCTTTTACTTCCTAGGTCATAGAGACAATATGAATCATACCAACTACCATGTGTATCTATTCTGATTATAAACTTTGAGACCAGGGAAATAACTACTGGCTGGCTTTGTTAATACAGAGAACCCACTAAAATCTAGACCTCAGTCAGGACTCCATTTATTGCCTGGCTTCCAAAAGTCTAACCTAATACAGGGAACATAATGATGTTCCACGTTCCTGAGTATCAATGTCAACTTAGTCTGTGTCCAACAAGCCTCAAAATGTTGGGATAATTCCCATTTGCTTATGTACAATTATCTGAGGGGTCATAAATATCTTTGGGGAATGATTATTATCATCATTACCATGTACACATTCCAGGATGTTGGAGTATCCTTTCTGCTGGAGACCTGACCTCTTAAGCAATTGATGGATTCCATGTCCAAAAATGAGCTAAGACCTGGACATAGGGTAAGGGATCCTGACTTCTTACTGAGGCAACTGCCATTGATCTTTTGATCAACCTTTTTTTTCCCCCCTGGTTCTTTTTTGAGTAGTATATGCTTGTTGGATGCTGACATAATTTACCCATAGGGATTCCTGTGTTCTTTAAACCATTTCAATAAATATCTGTGGGTCATTCACCCTTGGTAGCCACTTCAACTTCTTTTTTCCCATCTATTCTGACAGATGCTACTGCCTTGCCCCTCTTGTTTTGTGAACCTATTGTCACCATTGCAAACAGTGAAGTTAGGTTTGTAACAGTGTCTCCTAACAGCACTGGCCCAAACAAAAGAACTATCTCTGAAATTCTTAGGGGTGATAGTGCTTTTCACCAGTGTATTTTATATATTTTAGGATGTGATGTACCATTAGGTCTTCACATGAAAGATCTGGGTTTTCCAACCTTATATACCCATATATGTCCTTGCATAACAACTTGTCTGAGGCCTTTAATCCCTTCTTCTACCATCTAACACACTTCTAATATTATGACCTCATTGAACACACGTCATTTATTTTCATATTTACCAGCCATAATAATAATGAATTTACAGCATATCTGGAGGTCTTTCCAGGTGCTGACTCCTGAACCTCGAGAGAATGAATCCAATCAGTTATATTGCTCTTACCTCTTAGCTAAATTTATTTATGGTATGGCTTCCTTTATCAAGACCTTGTTTTGTTTTGTTTTGTTTTTTTAAGATTTTTTAATTTATTCATGAGAGACACGGGGGGGGGGGCAGAGACAGGAAGAAGGAGAAGCAGGCTCCCCACAGGGAAACTGATGTGGGACTGGATCCTAGTACCCCAGGATCCCAGGATAATGACCTGAGCCAAAGGTAGATGCTCAACCATGGAACCACCCAGGTGCCTCATCAAGACCTTGTTAAAGTGAATCCCGCATATTCTTCCTCAACTACTGTTGTGACAGGATTTATATTCCAGCAAGTCCTTTGAGGTGGATTCTTGTTCTTCTTTTCTCAGGCCCTAGTATGTCTCTGGCTTATTTTTGTTGCTGTTCAGCTATGGTTAGAAGCCTAGTGGCCAAGGGAGGAAGTGGAACCAAATGCTGAGAGATTCACATATAGACTTGAAGTGGAGAAACCTTTTATTGTCTTCAAGTGAGGAAATATATTGCATTCTCACTATCAATTACCCATTATTTCTCTCAGCATTTTATCTTTTTCTAGATTTTCACTGGGTTTTAGAAAGCCATCCAATCTTATATTTCTCATCCCTTCTGTCCTCTCCATATTTTTCAAATGTCTGACTCATCTCATGAGTTAGTAGAGTCCCTTCCACCATTATATAATCTCAATTCACCACAAGATTTTTAACAATGACACCTTTACCTTACATTAGGGTATCTGTGTTCTACCCAACACCACAACTAGGTGTTCATTGCTAGCCTGGTGCTGGATGATCCAGCCTTAAAATGCTATCTTGGCATCTGATTTCTGGGGTTATTCTAATCAACAGTTTCTCAATCCAGATTTCACAGAAAGCAGACTTCAGACAGAGCTTAATGTTCAGGTTATTTTTGAGGGAGAACCTTAGGATTAATACCTTCATAATTGAGGAAGAAGATTCATAATTGAAAAAAGAAGTAGAGAAGTAGCTCTTTAATGTGATTTGAAAGCCTCTGCCAACTCAAGAGGGAGTGCCCTTACAGTGATCCCATGTTAAACTAAAACAATGGTCCTTTAGGTCTTTAGTTGAATCAGACATTGGAAGTGGTCAGGTTACTTCTGTGAAGCTGAGACAATCTTTTAAGGGGCTAATAAGCAAATGTTGATGGCATCCCAGAAACTGGAGCTACATGTCTTTCTTTGAAGAATATCTGGTTAACATATCTGTGTGTCCATCATAATGATTGTTGTTTTGTCCCCAGATATAGTAGTATAATATTTATTAGTTCCTCTTCAGTTACAATCTGTGTTTACTTAAATTTAAAAATATTCTTTACCTGTTGAGTACTTACATATCTTCTCTGGAGAAATATCTAGTCAAATTTTTTAGCCCATTTCATTGGATTGTTACTTTTTGGTATTGAGTGGTAGGAGTTCTTTATATATTTTAGAAATTCTTAAGTTGAAAAATTTTCTACTGTTCTGTAGGTTGCATTTTACTCTGTTGATTCCTTTGCTGTACAGAACCTTTTTAGTTTGATGTAGTCTCACTTGTCCATCTCTCTTCCATTGCCTCAATATATGTTTGGTGTCCTATCTTTGAAATCACCATCAAGATCATGCAATTTTTCTCTATATAATCTTCTGAGAGTTTTACAGTTTCGGGTCTTACATTTATGTATGAAGCCCATTTTAAGTTGATGTTTGTATATGTGTAAGATAAGGATCCAATTTCATTCTTTGGCATAATTTGTTGACAAGACCATCCTTTTGCCATTGTGTATTATTGGCACTATTTTGGAAGATCAGTTGACTATATATGTTGGCTATGTATGTGTGATGCTCAACATCACTAATCATCAGGGAAACAAAATGTTGGCAAAAAATGTGGAGAAATTAGAATTCTGTACATTGTTGGCAGGAATGCGAAATGGTGCTATGGAAAATAAAACCTAATCATTAACATATACACACAAACACAGTGTAGTATCATTCAGCCTTAACAAAAGAAATCCTGCAATATGGAATAACATGGATGAATCTTGAAGACATTATGATAAGCAAAAGTCAGAGAAGGACAAATACTGCACGATTTTACTTATGTGTGGTATCTAAAATAGTCTAACTTACAGAATCAGAGTAGAATGGTGGATACCAGGGGCTAGAAGGAAGGTGAAAATGGGGAGATGCTAATCATTGGGCATGAAGTTTCAATCATGCAAGATGAAGAAGTTCTAGAGAGCTGCTGTACAATATTGTGCCTATAGCTGATATTATACTCTGGATTGTACACTTAAAATATTAATAAGATCTCCTAAGTGCTCCTACTACAATGAAACTTTAAAAATATTCTTTGATAAGTTTTATTTTTATATCATGCTTATCAAGCTAAATCAAAATAGGCCCTTAAAGATAAAATAAAAGTATTATATTTATTAAAATAAAGCTTTTAGAACAAGCTTAATATTCAAATGAGTTTTGAGTCCTTATACCAACTTTTACAAAGTTATAGTTAGTTTCTTAAATTTTGTGATATTTTCATATAAAATGGAGGTGATTATACTTAAATGATACTTTATAGATTGAGTGGTTTTTAAAGTAATTTTCTCCAGTGTCAGTAGTGTGCTATTTTTTTTTTTTTTTAGATTGAGGCATAATTGACTGACATACTTGTTTCAGGTCTACAACATAAGGATTTGATATTTGTATACATTGAAATTATTATCACAAAGAGTCTATTTAACATCTGTCACCATATGTAGTTACAAACCTATTTTCTTGTGATGAGAATATTTAAAATCTACTCCCTAAATAACTTTCAAATATGCAATATAATATTAACTAGTGCTGTGCTTTACATTATATCCCTGACTTATTCTGTAATTAGAAATTTGTGCTCTTTGACCCTCTTCACCTATTTCACTCATTCCCCATGCCTCATATCTGACAACCAGCAATCTGTTCTCTGTATCTATGAGAATTTAGTTTTTGGTTTTTTATTAGATTCTACATTTAAATGAGGTCATGTATTTGTAGTTTTCTACCTAACTTAATTTACTAAGCATCATGACCGCAAGGTCCATCCATGTTGTCACAAATTACAGGGTTTCCTTCATTTTTATGGATGAATTATGCATTACGTATCACATTTTCTTTATTCATCCACTTATATACACTTTAAAATTTTCAACATTGTGAAAGAGACTTGGTTACAAGCAACCACAAAGTACTGCTTTAGCCTTTCCCCACACAGCAAACTCATTCTTCGAAATGATATAAAAGAACATAAAAGATAATAACTGCTTTATTACCTATTTTTTGGGGGGCCAGTTCAACTGGGGATCAGAACTCACTTTGCTGTGGTCAGTACCCAGAACTTCTGGATACATCATCTGAAAGGAAGCTCTTCTCTGTGCATAGATGCTAGTAGAGGAAGAAAGGGGCAGGTCACTCATCCTGATTATTTTAGCTTTCGCAAAGTCCAATGCACAAAACAGAACTGGTGTATACCATGTTCTTTACTGCATTAATGGACAAAAACATGGTGAGAAACTTAGATTCAAATGTAAAATATCCCATCTTCTGGATCCAAAGGAAATCACTTTTGAAAGTCAAGACCTTTATACTATTTTTGTTTGGTTTTGTTTGTTTTTTTTAGGATTTTATTTATTTATTCATGAGAGACACAGAGAGGCAGAGACATAGGCAGAGGGAGAAGCAGGCTCCATGCAGGGAGCCCAATGTGGGACTTGATCCTGGGACCCCAGGATCATTCCCTAGGCTAAAGGCAAGTGCAAAACTGCTGAGCCACCCAGGGATCCCCTACACTGGGTTTTCTTTATGAAAATATCCCCCATCTTAACCTGGATCCTTTGCCCTCAATCTCTTTCTCTTACTCTCCTCTAGGACCCCAGCTCTCTCTATGTAAAGGGTTTGAACTCATCCATTCCTACAAACAGTATCTCTTTCCAAATCTAAGTAATTTTTCATGGATTTATAATGCCTTAGGTTGACTTCGGTATGATAGTTGTCGATAGTGCTTATACCATTGAACTTCACTAAACTTCAGCAGTTTTGATGGCAGGGAAATGGGGTTTAGTCCCTGAATTGTGAAATATGGTTCTAAGTTCTTTTTGCTATCTCCCCTACTGATTGGAAATCTCAGGCAAGACTACATTCACCTAGTTTGAATACTCCCTCTGAGGGCTTGTTGCCAAGATTATGCATTGTCCAAAGACATGACATTGTTTTCATGTTGATTTATTTTCCACCTAATTCAAAGCCTCAGTCCAAAAAAGGAGTTCACATTGCTCGTTATGATACAGAGCAGATATTGTAACTTTAATTCACATCGATTTCTAATCATCTTTTATTTATTTTAGAATAAGAAAATTTCCCAGTGCTTTAAATTTGAAAATTGTGTTTATTTAGCCAATGGCCTACTTCTACCAAGAAGAATTATTTCACATTTTATAGATTTCAGCTCCATTGTAGAAAGAAGCCTGAAACTGATATGATTTTTTTTCTTTGTTTTTTTGGTATGGCTTTTACAGACGCAATAGTCAGTGAATGAAGTGAAGATTGACTCAACCTCAATAGCCAGATTGTACCAACATGCTCAGAGGAGTCTGTTATTAGAAATATTACTGTAAATATAAACATTATCTATGAGATTATTCCTTCTTGGAGTATGCATTCCACAGGTCATTCATAATTGGGTTTTTCAGAAGACGACTTATAGTAGGAAACGTGATGGGTATAATGCAGGACCAAAATAAGCCTTGAACCTCCTATTACTTGGTTCTGTGATAAATATGGGCATTCCAGGTAGTGCATTGTGATATGCTAAAGCCAGAATATTTGGACAACTGATCATAGAGAAATCGATACTTCATAACATGAACCAAATAATACCTTCAGGCATTTGCCTAATTATAAAACTCAACCTTCTGATATATATATATATATATATATATATATATATATATATATATATATAAAATTATTAAAATATTAGCATTACTCTTATTAACTATATTGTTACCTTAGGAAACAATCTGAATTTTATTTTCCACGATCAAGAATTTGTTTAGTTAAAAATTAGGAATTTTGGGGTGCAATATTAAAATTTTTGATGATTGGAACAAACTTCATTAACTAGAGTTTTCAACTAGAGTAACAAGAATAGTTCTCAACTAGAGTAACAAGAACAGAGTTTTCAAGAAGAACCTGGCATCTAACATTCCAGAGTGTTTCTTGATTAACTTTCTAATTGAATTTATGAGAAATCACCCTGAAACCAGGACTGACATTCCTCAGAAAAAATTCAATAATTTGTAAATATATGTACTCTTTTTTGTCCCTACTTTAGAACCACTCCCACAGGAGGTAAAGAAATTGAAATAGCATCTTCCTTATAATTCCTCCACATGACTGGCAAGATGTAATTGTTAGAAAACAGAGCTGCTTTACTAGACTGTCCAGTAAAAACTGTTTTGGACCTGGAACAGATTGTTTGCTTTTTTTTTAATTTAATTTTTTAACTCTGCCAATCTTTTTGGAAGAAAATCTTGGTTCCAAATGTCCATTTTTAAATCAAATTAGCAAATATTTTGCAATGTAGAAATAAAAAAATTAAATTCACATTATTCCTCAAGACAAATATTGTTTGTTCTCTTAACAAAATACTAGAATTACCATTTCTAGGAGATTTTGAAAATGGAGTCCTTGCCTGTCTACATTGTTCATTTTCTCTGTAAATGAAAACAATCTTTTATTTTCAGCTTGATGTTTGATTCTATTATAAATTAATTTTAAATTATTTGAGTTGATTTGTTATTTTCCATATTGAATATACAAATTATATGGAGGTAGAAGAGGTTTCCCTGACTGGATGTGTAAACAGATGGTTTCTTATGGAAAAGATCATTGCTGAGGAATGAAATATATTAAAAACTATAGTAGCAGAGTCATAGTAGAAAAATTAGTTGCTTAAATATATGACTTCAATAGCTAGAAAACAACATATGATAAGCAAAATATGATCTTTTTAAGTTCTAGGAAACCTGTTAATATTTTAAACAATTAGAAATCATAGAATGCTAGAATTAAATAGAGTGCCTTAATATAAAAATGTTGGAAAAGTATATGAGGTCTGATGAAGTTGAAGAACTTACTCCTGAGCATTTAAGGAAGTAGCAGTACATTATGTATTAAAGTTTTCCAAATTCATTACTATATTCATGTGATCATAATGGTTTATTAAAATCCAGAGAACTCCAGATTTACTTCTGGAATGGCATAATTAGAATGTGGTGAACTCACTCTTTCTCTATAACAATGGAAGTAATACGGAACACAGAATCAAGCATTTCAGAACTCTGGGAATTCACCAAAGTCAGAATGAGTGAAAACATCTTCCCTATCCAGGAGAAGCTATTGAACCACAATTCAATGGTCAGGTCTCTGAATTTCTGACATCAGGCTATACTCCACCAACCCTTCCTACCCAGTTTTGTATTATAGTAGCTAAAACTGGCAGCATTGTACACGGAGAAGGTCCTGAACCTTTTTAGAACCCTGTGAAAAGCACTATCCCATTGGATAGTAAATATTTTGTCTGAACTTGCAGATCTCTGGAAATTCTCTATTTTCAGGGTATAATGGTAATTTGATTAAGGGGGTGGGAGAGTTACCACCATGGTATTACCAAAACAATAGCAAACTCCGGCAACATCTTAGCTATCTAATGCTGTGATTTCAGCTTATTCACTTTAAATCAACACAAGTTGGACTACACTGTACAATTGTGTCTTTTTTTTAATCTTAAGTCTTTACTTTATGCCACTCTCTGCCAAATCCATACATATCAAACTACCTTATTTTCCTGATTTTATAGTTGGTAACATACAAACCCTATTTAACTTTTCAACCTCTCAGTGTGTTCAGATGGGTGTACCTGAAACACACACAAACACAGAGTTACACAACCATGCTGAATGGTCTCAAATTAATGATCAAGAATCCCAAGTGAGTTGGTAATGAGCCTGGGCAAGTCATGCCGTATTTCCTTGGTCCATCAATTGAGATGACTATTTCATATATTCTCTCACTTCCAGTCCTCTCAGCTAATGAGACCTTCCAGCTCATTGAGAAAATTGAAACAGATAATAGTCTTGACAAACTCCATTTACCATGAGGAACCCTTTCACCCTCAAATTAGCCTACCCTCTATTATGTTTCCAGGGATGTACTATTGTTTCCCTGTCTGAAATATCTTCATCTGTGCATGAGATCGCTTTTCTTGCCTAATCAATATTATATAGTTCCAACCATTTTCCTCCTCTCTTATTCATGTTTGTGGTACTTCAAGGATTATGCTCATTATTATTCAAACATCTTATAATCTCTTATATCTGATTAAACATCTAGCAGCAGGAACCCAAGGTGCCATAGCAAGATGAGTGGAAAAAAGTTGCAGCATGTGGAGCAGCCTTCTGGGTGGGTCTCTCTCTTCAGCCTCCAGAAATGACATCATCAGATTACAGACTTGAGATTATATCTGGTAAAAATCATTATTTGTCCACAAAGTTGACCCAAGAAAAGATGCTCACTACTATCCCCTAGCCAAAGAAGGGAAATGGGCAAATTAGAATTTAAGAGTGTTAAATTGGGATGTCTAGATGCATCCAACTAATTTTCTGAAGAAATTTTGCTAGTGGCTGAAAATTGACATTACCCTTACAGTTTGCTGGAGATTTGAAACACTAGTTGATATGGTCAGGAGTATCAAGCTGTCCACCTTTGAATGTAGCAAGTAGGTTAGCCAACTCTCAGATCATGAATAAACTCAGAAAAAAAATCAGAAAATTAGGGAATTCTGTAAGGAAGCAGTAGGCTGTCTAGGTAGACATAACTGCTAGTGGAGCTCAGTTTCTGAAATGAGCCTGACCCACACTGTCAGGACTCTATGTATATGAACTCAGGTCTTAACAATTCACCAGTAATTATAATTGAACAGATGCAATTACTCTTTGAGTAGCAGAATACCATCTTTTTTCCAAAATTTGTCTGTAGATTCAACACAGTATCTAATTTCAGCAGGCTTTGGAAAGACAAATGAACCTGAACAGACTAAACACTCCTGAAAATCCAAAAAAAGTACTACCATTGTTTTAACATCATTTCTTATAAAGACTAATCTTTCCCAAATGAATTATCTTAACATTTCAGTTGAAAACCAATTGACCATAAATATAAGGGTTTATATCTGGACTTTCAATTCTATTTCAATGGTCTTTAGGCCTATATTTATGCATATACAAAACTGATAACTTCATAATAGTTTTTGAAATTGGGAAGTAAAAATCATTCAACTGTAGATGAATGTTTGTAATTCAAGAAACATTGATAATCAAAAAAAGCCACAGAATCCTAGAGAATATTGACAAATCCTATTATAAAGGACTTGCATCCAAAGTATATAGAGTTCTTACAACTTCATAATCAGAAGACACGCTAGTTAAAATAGGCAAAATTTTCTTCCTTCAAAGATCTATAAATGTTTAATACAAAAAACTCAATCATAGGGATGCCTGGGTGGCTCAGTGATTATCTGCCTTTGGCTTAGGGCATAATGCTGGGTAGGGGGATGGAGTTCCATATCGGGCTCCCTGAGGGGAGCCTGCTCCTCTCTCTGCCTGTGTCTCTGCCTCTTTCTCTCTCTCTCTCATGAATAAATAAATAAATCTTAAAAAAAAAAGTTCAATCATAGTACTTAAGGAATTTTAAGTTAAAACCATAAGGAGTTTCCATTTCAATTCCACTCTACATCATCCAGTAGAAAAGCTATAATTAAAAGTTTATATTAAAATGTTGAAGAGGATGTGAAGAAACTAGAACTATCAAAGACTCCTGATAGGAATATAAAATAGTATAGACACTTTATTTATTTTTTTATTTATTTAAAAAAAATTTTAAGATTTTATTTATTTATTCATAGACAGAGAAAGAGAGGCAGAGACACAGGCACAGGGAGAAGCAGGCCCATGCAGGGAGCCCGACGTGGGACTCGATTCCGGGTCTCCAGGATGACACCCCAGGGTGCAGGTGGCGCCAAACCGCTGCACCACCAGGGCTGCCCTGGTATAGACACTTTAAATCACAATTTGGCCATTTCCTTCTTTAAGATTTTTTATTAATATAAACATACAGAAGCAAGCAAGCACTGGGAGTTATATGCAACTGGTGAATAACTGAATCCTACATCTGAAACTAATGATGCACTATGTGTTGGCTAATTGAATTTAAATAAATTAATAAAAGTAAAATTTAAGCCCACATTTGAACAACGTAATCAATCAATAATCTGTTTTATAAAAATGTGATCCTCAGTTTCTTTCCTCTCATGATAACCCATTCTTTTCTATTTTCTGAATAGAAATCATTTAATTACTTGGTAAATTATTCATAACATAAAAATCAATATCTAGTAACGATAACATGAGAAATAAAAATCACAGGCCAATATCACTCCTATCCATACTATCAATTCCTACAAATATTAGGCTTTTAAATCAGTGATACATGAAAATATATAATGACCAATTTGGGGTTATTTTAGGATTTGGGGTTTGTTTTAATATTATGAAATCAACATATAATTCACAAATTTAAATAAAGTTTGAAAACTCATGGTCATATCAAATAATTTCCTAAAAGTGTGATAAAATTCTATATTATTTATAAGTAGATATGTATAAAATCTAGAAAATTACGAATGGTAGGAAACATCTTTAATAAAATATATGAAAAACATATGGTGACTACTAAACTATGAAATATTGTAAAGATAGACTATATCCCTAATTTGGAGGTAGGAAAATATTTATTTTATACGATGTGAAAATCATAGTCCTAAGGAAAGATACAATCATTGGAATACGTAAAATCAAGATCTAATAACAAAAATATCATTAAAAAAATAAGATGGAAGCCACAGACTAGGAACTTCTAGGTGTATTGGGTTTTGTTGAAAAATCTGGTGGTGATTACATGATTATTTGTGATAATCCACTGAGCTATGTATTTGGGTATATTGTGTTATACATCTAATATTTATTAAATAGTTAAAAAGTAAGATACTGTAAAACTCTCACCTTTATGCAAGACACAAGGAAATAAAGGGCACTGGAAGTTACTAAAGCAATCTCATTTGTGGTGCCAAAAGATTTAAAATACCATAGATTGATGGGCAGTGACCCTGTTCAACAACCTCTCTTAATTCATATTTTAAACATTTAATCATAATCAGGCTCTACATACTGTATTAATTTTATCTTTACTTGTTTTCTGCTTATATTCTAAAAATTTTTACAATATAAGGTTTTTTTCTTTCTTTTCACAAATACATATATATTTCATTCTAACATTTATATAATCTAGAAAATGATTTGAAAGTGAAACTGGAAAAATAGAAAATACAATATTTGAAAAAGGAAAATATGAATAGGTATGTGTATATATGTGACATAGTAGCATACAATTATATAATCTTTTAGAGGTCAAAATTAATGGTGATATTTTTCTTTTAAAGAAACTAACAGGGCAGCCCAGGTGGCTCAGCAGCTTAGTGCTGCCTTCAGCCCAGGACATGATCCTGGAGACCTGGGATCGAGTCCCATGTCAGGTTCCCTGCTTGGAACCTACTTCTCCCTCTGCCTGTGTCTCTGCCTCTCTCTCTCTTTCTCTGTGTCTCTCATGAATAAATAAATAAAATATTAAAAAATAAAGACACTAACATATTAAATGTAATTATCTTAAATTGATATTAACCAGTTCATTTCTGGTGAGTTTTAAACTCTTGAGCAGAAAATTCAAAACTGCTAGTCAATATAAAATTGAATGCTTAAAGTGGAAATTATTTTTAACAATATATAATTGTTTCTATATTTTTCTGATAAAATATGAGTAGTAATATCTGGTGAGCAATTTGTGTTTCTAACTCTTGTGAATGTGAGTATATAAACAAAGATTTCAAAAGATAGGGAGCCTCCTTACTACAAGTATATTTTCTAATAAAAACAGTGACAAAAAGACCATTATCATTAAGCCTAATCATGAATGGATTACCAAAATTTACCATTAGTCAAAGATTTATAGTAGAATACTTTTAGGAGTACAGAGGAGTTATTAAAAGTGGTGTGTGTTGTGGGGCCTGGGTGGCTCAGTGGGTTAGGTGTCTGCCTTTAGCTCAGGTCATGATCTCAGGGTCCTAGGATCAAGCCCCACTTCAGGCTCCCTGCTCAGTAGGGAGTCTGCTTCTACCTCCCCCTTCCCCCTGCTTGTATTCTCTCTCTCTCTCTCTCTCTCTCTGCCTCTCAAATAAATAAATAAATAAATAAATAAAATCTTAAAAAAAAAAGTGGTGTGTGTTTTAAAATCCAGAGTTTCCTGTTAGATATATAAGGCTAATACTTTCCATCAACCAAATCTAATCTTCCCATTCATGAGGATATCCCAAAGGTAGAAAAGACAGGAAAGGTAAGTTTTCAAGGCGGCAGGTTCTTCATAGCTGGAAGGCAGGTTGGGAAAAATGATTAGAGCATAAAAGTGTGCTGAGAGCCGACTTAAAATCCCAGGTTGTGTTATGTTGATGAGCCAAAAATCTTGCAGGAAGGAAGAAGTAAAAGAAAGTTTGGAAGAGATATTGTTGCTTAGTCTTTTTAAAGTTATGGTTATTTCAAACGATTAAAAACTTTATTTAGATATAATTGACATATAATCACATATTTTTAAAGGATCTGATTTGATAGGCTTTGACATGGGTTGACAACTTGTGAAATCATCATCCTAATCAGAATAATGAGCATGCCCATCTACCCAGAATTTTCCTTGTGGTACATTATAATCCATCCTTCCCATTTATCCCCATCCCCAAAATGTACTCCCAGTCATCAGGCAATCACTGTTTTACTATCACTACAGATAGGATTTGACTTTCCAGAACTTTATTTAAACAGTGTAACACAACAAATTCTGTTTTTTATTTCTTCAACATGATTATATTGAGTTTAATCCATTTTATTGTGAGTCACTATTTCATTACATTTTATTGCTGAGAAGTATTCCATTATATGGAAATATTACAATTTACCTGCCAAGGGAAACTATTTCCAATTTTATGCTGAGAAGCTTTTAGTGTGAGATTTGCCATCTGAAGATCTTCTTTAATGAAGTGTAATTTCAAATCTTTTGTTCGTGTTTTATTGCCTTGTTTATCTTCAAGGTTCTTTTAAATACAAGTCTTTTATCAGTTATAGGACTTACAAATATTTTCTCTCATTCTGTAGCTTATCCTTTTTTTTCTTTTAATATCTTTTGAAGTGCTGAATTTAATTTCTGATAATGGTTCTGTTGAAAATTATTGAAAGCAAGATGACATGAAATTTCTAATGTGTTTTTTTTTCTTTTTTTATTAAGATTTTTGGCTTTAGGTATTTTGGTACTTTGCCAGGTGCATTAAAGGTTTGGATTATTATATATTCTAGATAAATTGGTCCCTTTATCAGTATGAAATGACCTTATTTATCTCTAATAATTTTTTCATTTTGAAACCTAACTTGTAATGTTAACCTAATAATAGGTTTTACCTAGTATTTTTTTAAAGATTTATTTATTTATTCATTAGAGACACAGAGAGAAAGAGAGGTAGAGACATAGGCAGAGGGAGAAGCAAGCTCCATGCAGGGAGCCTAATGTGGGACTTGATCCCAAAACTCTGGGATCACGCCCTGAGCCAAAGGTCGAGGCTCAACCGCTGAGCCACCCAGGCATCCCTTAACCTAGTATTAATATAGCCACTCCTACTTTATTTTATATAGTACTAGCACAGTCATTTATCCATTCTTTTACTTATAATCTGCCTTTATGTTTGAAGTTAACATTCTTAGTAGGGAGCATTTAAGTGGAGTTTGCTTTGTGATATAATACGATCTCTGCTTTTATAATTTGGGTGCTTATGCCATATATATTTAATGTAGTTTTTATGGTTGGGTTTAAGCCTGCTATCTTGCTATTTGTTTTTAATTTTTTCAAGCTATATTCTCTTTTTCCTTTTTTATAAAGTTTCTTTTGCATTGAGTGTTGTAATTCCATTTTATCTTGCTGAATTATTAGCTATACTGCTTCATTGTGTTCTTTTAATTGTTATTTTAGTATTCACAGTATTGATCTTTCAGTGATATTTTATATTCTATGATAATATACAGCATACTTCCATTTCTTTCCTCCTGGTCTTTGTGCTATTATAATTTTGCATTTTATGTCTACTCTGGTATTAAACCCCATACTGTTTTTTACCTTTCTTTAACCAGACAATTATCTTTTAAAGATATCTAAAAATAACAACATAACAAAAGACTATATATTTAGTAATGTAGTTATCATTTCTGGTGCCCTTTCTTGCTATCCTTAGACCCAGATTTCTTTTGATATTATTTTTCTTATTCTTGAAGTTATTTCTTCAAAATTTCTGGTAATATTGGGCTGAGAATCAGAAATTTCTTCAGATTTGTGTAGTTTTTATTCCCATATCTTCAAGTTCACCACTCTTTATTCTACAATGATCAATTTGTTAATTTTATTAGTGAACTCTTAATCTCAAAAATTGTAGTTTTATCTCCACAAATTTGATTTTGATATTTTAAAAATAGCTTTCTGTTTATCATGTCTCATGTGATTTAGTTCTAGTTTCAAAGCATTATGGTCTGAAAATATGCAGGGTATGATCCCAATCTTTTGGTATCGGTTAAGACCTGATTCCTCTGAGTTCTTAAAAATATTGAATACAGTTATGATAAGTACTTTGATGTTCTTGTCTACTAGTTTTATCATCTGTGCCATTTGGGAAATAGTTTCATTAATTTACTTACTCTTCACATTTACCTGCTTCTTTACATCCTGGTAATTTTTTGCAGAGGGGGGCTGTTACTATTTTTTAATTGAGGTGAAATTCATATAACAAACATTAGCCATTTTATGCAACTCAGTGACATTTAGTCTATTCACAGTGTTGTCCAACTACCACCTCTTTCTAGGTCCAGGCTTATTGTCACAAATATGTCTGGTAATTTTTTATAAGATATAAGATATTGTAAAATTTTCCTTATTGGGTACTGATTTTTTTTTGTTGTTGTTGTTTTGTTTTTTTGTAAAGATCCTTGAGTTTTGTTCTATGTGCAGACTCAGTTCTATTATTTCAGGTATTGCCTTGAGTCTTTGTTATGCAATACTAGAGCTTTACTAAGTCTAGGGTAAATTTTCCTCATGATTAAGGCAAAACTCTTTTGATTACTCTACCCAGGGCCTGTGAGTTACCTTGTATTCTATTTTGGCTATGAGAACAGGCTTTGTGCAAGCTTAGGGGATTCATTTTCCCTTTGATTTTTTTGGGTTGTCCTTTTCTTTAATTCAGGTAGTTTCTTCATATATGTGTGCTGGCTGACCTGCACTAGACTGAATATTAGAGTGGGAACTTCTGACTGTTTGGAATGTTCTTCCTATGTAGCTCTCTATTCTTTCGTTCTCTGTGCACTCTAACTACCTTGGTCATCCCAGAATTTTAGCTCTGTCTCCTTGACTCAGGAAACCTCAGAACACTGGAAAATTTTATCCATGCCATCAGCTGGGACAATTGTAGAGCTTATATAATTTGTTTTCTGTCTTTCAAGAATCATTGCCCTTCATTGCCTTATATCCTCATTCTTATATAAGATATACCTTGGGATCCCTGGGTGGCGCAGCGGTTTGGCGCCTGCCTTTGGCCCAGGGCGCGATCCTGGAGACCCGGGATTGAATCCCACGTCAGGCTCCCGGTGCATGGAGCCTGCTTCTCCCTCTGCCTGTGTCTCTGCCTCTCTCTCTCTCTTTCTGTGACTATCATAAATAAATAATAAAAAAATAAAAAAAATAAGATATACCTAATTCTTTTATAAGAATTGATAAGGTTGTTTCCTGTATTTTACCTAAATTTTTAAAGTTCTTTCACATGGGATGTAAATCTGGTCCAGTTGCTCCATCTTAATCTGAAAAGCAGAAATTCCAGGTAGTTCCCTAGTCTAATTCATTACTCACCATTAAAAATGAAAAATTATTATAGAGAAAGTAGGGTTATGTACTCTCGCTATCAAAGACAAAGGAATATCAAAGCATTTATAAATCACACTATTATTTATTATGTGTTATTTATTATTAGAAAGCATACATATTGTCATAGGCCATGTTAAATGTCTCAGAAAACATATACCAAGTTTTATTTTATGTAAACACTAATCTCTGTTCATGTATGATGAATCCTCAGAGCTTGTTGCTTCATAGTGTAATTATTTGTTCACAATGTAAAACATGCTGGAGGGAACTATCATATCAGCTGGTGTCATCAAACTGATTTGATAACTTAATTCATGTCAATGTGTTCCTAAGGAGCATAAATTATTTACCAATTTGTGAGCTTTGTTTTAAATGAACTGAATCAAAATCTCTAGACACATGATCTGGACCTTTTTATTAAAATAAAATCAAATTAGAAACAGAAAAAAAGGCAAAATTACATTTCACAGGTAGTATGACTGTCAGGTTTAGGAAGCACTAAACAAAATTACAATGAGCTGTAATCATAAGTATTTCATACAGTAGAGGGGAGATCTATTTAAGATATTGTGTATTTTGAAAAACTTCAAATATGACTACTGAGACTGTTAATCCCCCAGTTAATATTAATAGGGCTTTACTTAGTAATATTTTCCTTTTTTTTTTTTTTTTTTTTTAGAGAGAGAGAGAAAGTAACCATAGGGTAGAAAGGTGGGCAGAGGGAGAGCTAGAATGTCAAACAGGTTCCACGCTCAGCAGGGAACTGATTCAGGGTTTGATCTCATGACTCTTGAGACCATGACCTGAACCAAAATCAAGAGTTTGACATTTAACCAACCGAGCCACCCAGGTGCCCTATTAATATCTTATTTTAAAATGTGTAGAATAGGAATCCCTGGGTGGCTCAGCGGTTTGGTGCCTGCCTTCGGCCCAGGGTGTGATACTGGAGTCCTGGGATCGAATCTCACATCAGGCTCCCTGCATGGAGTCTGCTTCTCCCTCTGCCTGTGTCTCTGCCTCTCTCTTTGTGTGTCTCTCATGAATAAATAAAATCTTTAAAAAAAATGAAAAAAAAAATGAGTAGAATAACTTGTAAATATAGAAATGTGAGTGGAGTACAGCCAAGTAACTTATATGCGGCAACTTCTATCATCATTTGGGAAAAAATAAAACCAAAAAGCAACTCTTTTAACATTAGTTAAAACAAAGGGTCTTCCCCGGGATCCCTGGGTGGCGCAGTGGTTTAGCGCCTGCCTTTGGCCCAGGGCGTGATCCTGGAGACCCGAGATCGAATTCCACATCCGGCTCCCGGTGCATGGAGCCTGCTTCTCCCTCTGCCTATGTCTCTGCCTCTCTCTCTCTCTCTCTCTGTGTGACTATCATAAATAAATAAAAATTAAAAAAAAACTAAAAAAAAAAACCCAAAGGGTTTTCCCCATTGATTAATTCTATAAAATATCAATACATTTTTTTCTTCAAATCTATTGCTGTACAACACTAGGTTTATATAGTCATAGTATTTGAGGATAGAAAACCCACCCTAAAAATCAAAGAAGAACTGAAAGACTGAACTTTGTAATTAGGAATACTCAGGTCTAAATTACTCAGTTTTGTCAGTAAATTTATTTTGTAACCTGAAAAGAGGTAAGTGTAATATCTACCATGAGTTATTGTAAGAGAGAAGGTGCAAAAGTGCCTAGAACAATACTTAGAGAAAGCATATGCTGAATAAATATATATTGTTATTTTCTTTCCTTCATAGCTCTCTATTATTTAAGGTAATAGAGAATATATGTTTTTTTCCAAAGTAAGTCTAAAATACTTGCTACGACACCAGCTCAGCATATTTTAAAATAGGTAACTTTATCAATAAGTATATCCTGAAAGTACAGTTTTAAATAACAAACGTTTATAAAAATAAGATTTATATGGCCATTGCCAACAACTTTTCTCAACTTAATATTATAGCACTCCTTTTTTTCTTTATTTTTTAGTTTTTTAAAAGATTTTATTTATTTATTCATGAGAGATGATACAGAGAGAGAGAGAGACATAGGCAGAGGGAGAAGCAGGCTCCATGCAGAGAGCCTGATGTGGGACTCGATCCCAGGACCCCAGGATCATGCCCTGGGCTCAAGGCAGATGCTCAATCGCTGAGCCACCCAGGGGTCCATTTTTCTTATTTTTTTTTAAGTAAAATAACTTAGATAGATGATGTTCTTATTGGAAATACCTAATGTAAGGCCCCGTTTTATTTGTAGATGCCATAAAACTAGTTTGGCAGTGGATTTCCCACTATCATCCATAGAAAATAATCCTATTTACAGTTTTAAATTACAGCAAAATGAAATGCTCTTCAAAGTATTTATAAATTTAGCATGACACCTAATAAAGTACTCTACACATGAAAGTACTGATGGACATAAATAAATTTCAAGCCATGTTGAAATTTCAAACACATGTTACTTGTATTTCTACTTCATTGAAGACTTACTAAATTACTTAAAAATGTTAAAAGTGGTTTATAGCCTATTTAAACTTGGATTATGCTAAAATGTAAGCTCCAAAATAGCAGGAATTGTAAATTATTTTATCTACTACTATTCCCAAAGCACACATGAAAGTACTGACACATAATAAATGTGCAACAAATATTTGCAAATTAATGCTAAATAAGGGATTTAGAATTAAAAATATTCCAGATATTGTATAGCCTGATCACAGTCCATAGAGTTATATCTGAGTCTTATGTTGTTCTAGCTATATTGTATTTTTAGAAATATCATCTTTCCTCAATAACAGTCCAGAAACTTCAGAATTGATGTAGTTCAAATTTTCCTAAGTTTCTCTCTTCTATTAAATTTGTTTAAACAGAAGGAATCCAGGAGATGAAACATTCTTGTATATGTGAGTGTCAAGTAATGAGTACTAAGAATGGTTGGTTTAACATTTTTGGGAAACTCTAAAAAATCTACTCTAGCAAAGCTCTTGTGTTACGAGAAATTGATCAGCAGTGTTTGCAATTTGTTGCATTTTTTCGTACTCATTTAGTTGCAAGTGACAGAAATACAAATTGACTAAATTTGGGGAAAATATTCCATGGATGCTACAGGTCCAAGGTATAATGTTTAAATGAGCTGTAGGAACTATTGAAAGCTTGGAACCACACCTTTTAGGACTTGCTCTTCCTGTCTCTTTCTGCCTATCAGTGCTATTTGCAATTCACTGGTATTAGTAAGTACTCTTTTAGTTATAGGTGATGGTGGAACCTGCATCTGTTTTCTCTTTCCGATCTATGTAGCAAGAATTCTGCATAGCTCTAGAATTTTATAGTCACAACTTTAGTTAATAAACAGAATAGCTCAGTGTTTGGAGATCCAAATCTAATAATCCCAGGAAGGGTCTCTGTTTGCAGCAGGTTGAATTACATGTATGCCTCTCATCCTCAAACCTGACAAGGATCCAGCGTCTGCAGGAATAACTGGGCTGGGACCACCTTTGGTGATGGACTGCCTACTGTATCATTCACCAGTGTGAGCTACTGGATTGGTGGCAGTGAGGAGGCCAATAGAACAACTGTGATTATAGTAATGACATGTATAGAAGTGGGCCAGCTCACACATAAAAGGATATGCTAGAAAACAACACTATGAAAATCTACCACACTTTTACATAAATGTATTTTTCTCTACCTGAGAGTACATTGAATATTTGAGTCAGTAAATATTTGTAAGTTTCAAGAGTTTAAAAAACAGAGTAATGGTTTTGTAAAGAAAGAAAATATGTTCCCCAATATTTTTCTTCCTCTCAAAGATTTTTAGTTTTCCACTTGTAAATTATCTTTATTTCCCCTTTGATTGTGGAAAAGTATGTTTTTTTCACATCATAACTAGAATTTCACCCTTGCCCAATAGGGATATCTTGACTTAAAGATTGTTATACTTGGTGGTGGAGTCTGTAAAAGAATACTGATCTTTTTCCTAAGCAAAGGCACATGTTACTTTTGTGGCATGTATTCTGTATGTTTACATTAAAAAGCAAAGTCTCTTATTTACTTATTATCACAAATGGCATCTGTTGAAGTATATCTACTATGTTTGTTAGCAATGCCCATGAAACCATTTATGAATACTAATTAATTCCACCTGTTGAGATACTTCAATTCTTCAGGGAAAAAAAGTTATTTTTATATATTTGGCATAAGAAATATGTCAAGTGTTTGTAGACTGAGTTGGACCAAAGCCACCTTAATGAAAGGCACTAAGGTAACAAGTTAGCAACATTCCAGAAATGATACATATTCAGTTTTTATAAATTTGCCAAAGCTTTATGGAAAGTAGGCCATATTATGTATGCTTCTAAAAACTACCCTGTAACTTTCAGAAGAAAACTGGAAACAATGTATACAAAGTAGTACCATGAATACACAGATGGCAAATATATCATGTGTATAGCAGAAGGTGAGGATGAGAAAACGCTAGGGATGCACTTCTACAAGCCCTCTGACTCTGGAAGTGATACAAATAAATTTTAAGCCAGTACAGGACCAGATGTGGGCTTGGCAGATTAATAAGGGAGGCTCCTGTTTTTCAGATGTTCAGATATGCCTTTTCCCTGAATTATGCTCATGACTCTCACAGATTCCTCACTATGGAAGAGGGAATCCCATATTGTGCCTTATAGTTGAGCCCTAGTCCATTGCCTTCCTAAGAGTCCATCCAGCTATATGACTAGAAATTTCTTGTCTGCACATCTCTCTCTTTTTTACTTCTGGACCTTTATGTGGACTGTTTAGAAATGGCACCTCTTGACTTTGTAAAAATGAAGACTATTTAAATTCTACCCATGATGGGAAGTAAAGGTGTTGTCTTGCTTCCCCTCCAGGCATCTTCTATATCCCTGCTATAAATTTAAAAGGTGGTATGTTTTATTACTAAAATTAATCTTGAATATAGTTGAATTCATTTCTCTCCTTTAACTAAACGTAGCATTGTGGGAAAGTAACAGTTTTAGATATCAATAGAGAATACATTTTGTTCTTAAAAGAATATAGATTTTCTTGTCAGTGTAAATTTTATTAAAGACAGTTTCTTAACCTTCCCTATAAAAGTCAGAAGAGTTGTAGGTTAAGATGGAAGCAAATTCTGTGGAAAAGACAATGAGTTAATGAAATGAACAATAATTATACAAAATTACATTAGGAGATACCAAATGAATGTAATGCTGCCTAATATAGGTCAAATACTGTTAAATATTTTAATCAACTGATTGGGAAGTACAGAGAAACATGCTGATTACCTTAGCAGGTGAGGAATTGTGGAGGAAATTGTAAATTCTTCAGTGGCTAGGAGTATGATACCATGCTTTCTTGAATTAGAATTGTCCTTTCATGAATAAAATGGCATTTTGCTAAAAGAAAGAAAAGTCATCAGGGGACACCTGGGTGGCTCAGCAGTCGAGCATCTGCCTTCAGCTCAGGGCATGATCCTGGAGTTCTGGGATCCAATCCCATATCGGGCTCCCTGCATGGAACCTGCTCTCCCTCTGCCTGTGTCTCTGCCTCTTTCTGTGTGTCTCTCATGAATAAATAAATATTTAAAAAAATAAAGAAAAATGATGGAAGAAATGACCAGCAAATATATGGTTAAGAATAATTATTGTTTCTTTTCTCACATGTGGTCTCTCTGGCCATACCAGAGAAATAAAGTGTTGAATTTCATTTGATAAATACTACTTAGGAAAAAACCCTAAAGTGATAAAAAAAAATAGGAAAATGCTTAAAAGAGATATGTAAATGGTGTAACATCTTAGGAAAATAAAGCCTAATGTAACATAATTTTAGAAATGAGTTTACCTTCAAAAAATCAAGCACAGACATCTCTTCTTGTGTTAGGAACTTGGGGTTGAAAGCTTTCAAAAGACACATGAAGATGACAGAGAAGAAAAAAACGAAGGTTGAAGGTAAGCCCATTAAACTGATTTTATCTCAACCTGATGCATTTTTTTTTTCAAAATAAAATTCAGCAGAAGTCCTGGCTGGCTCAGTTGATAGAGCATGTGACTCTTCATCTCAGGGGCATGAGATTGAGCCCCATGTTGGGCCTAGATCTTTTTAAAAAAAAAAAATCCAAAAATATATTTAAAAAATTAAAAAATAATTTAAAAAAATAAAAAATAAAGATTGAGGACAAGTAGGGTCATGGGAAATCCTTCTAGAAATATGAGCCTTTGGTGTCATAAAGTGGAGTATGTATTTTCACAAGATTTATAATGTTTTGTTAAGTAGACTTATAAGTCTTATAAGTTGCTTTAGGAGATGGGAAAACAAGATCACATATTTTGTTTTGTGACAGACTTGAAACACATTTAGAAATAACACACTAGAGTAAATACCATGGTGTATTTTTTTAAATCTTAGTTGATAACACAGATGGTTTGATGGTGGGAATGTACCATAACATATTCATTAGTTATATTCTGATAAGTTTACATTTGTTCAAGAGAACACTATTTAGACACTGTGAGAACTTGATTAATTTCACTTAAAGTTTCCATATTGTGTGTCTGTTAAGGAGACATATGATATAGCTTTTAGGGAGGTAAAAGAAAACAAAACCAAAACAAAACCCCCAAAAAACTAGAGAATAGAAAGGGCTGACTAGAGAATAGAAAGGTTTTAATTATCAAAGCCTCATCCAGCATAAATATCCAATAGATTTTGCTACTTTTGTCTCCTTCTCAAAGCAAAAATTTATTTTTTTAAGATAAAGTTCCCACCAAAGTGTTTAATGTATAACCATGCATACATTTATAGTACTTAGCATGTTGAGTGTCATAAAGATATAACAGGTGGAAAAAATGTGGAAATTCACAAATTATACCACCCTTAATGAAATAAGTGGGTTCTTAAATGGTTAGATAGAATAATTTTGGCAATATAAAATAATACACAAAAAGCAATACTATGTGAATGAGCACTATTCCTCTTCCTGCTACATTTTCTTTGAGCTTCCCTTTATCATGTGTTATATACAAAAGTGAGTGTAGTTATTGATTCTTGTGACAAAAACTTTAAGATTTTATTTATTTATTTGAGTGAGAGAGAAAGCACAAGAAGGAGGAGGGACAGAGGGGAACCTGGATGTGAGACCTGATCCTAGGACCCTGAGATCATGACCTGAGCTGAAAGTAGATGCTTAACCAACTAAGCCACCCAGGCACCATGTGACAAAAACTTCTGAACTTTCTTTCCATAGTAATAGAGCAGAAATTATGACAAAGATCTGTTGTCATGGGTTTCTCACTATGGATTTTTCTCCCTTTTTCCAATAGTATTAAGTTGCTTTAGTTAACATTTGTGCAAATGTAAATATCCACAATAAAATAAATTCAACCTTCATATATATTAAAAGTCTCAAGAATTTTTGGATTTTTATAACTCAAAAAATTATAAAATAAGATAAAAAATCACCTGAAAAAATGTATACCCAAAAGGATTTTATTTTACTTTATTTTATTTTTTCCAAAGAGATTTTAAAGTTTCCAAATGTCATCATCATTTACACAATCTTATTTTAAAAGGAAAGCCCATACTTTACTTTCCTGATAGGACACTGCCTGTGAAAAATGTATACAAAAATTAGTATGCACACTAAAAGAGTGTGCGAAAATCTTGTAAAATAAGAGACTATTCTCTTTTATAGTAAGAATTGCCAATGAGTTTTTTAAAGGCTGAAATTTCTATATGCAGGCAACTAACAACATGGATGTTAATAGTTTATCTCCTGATTCTCTTCAGGAGCAAGACTGACTAGGAAGGGAAATCTACTGGGAGGTCATTTGCACTCATCGATGAAATTATATATATATAAAAAAGAATGTATATGTAATATCCTAAAGCAACACAGCAAAATTCAAGGAACAAGGTGAGAATTACCTCTGATGTGGGACGATAAAAATTAGGACCTTGATCATTTCATTAAAGAAAACACTTTCCATTCTTTTGGTCATAGTTTCAACAAGATTTGTGTGGGAGAGGGCAGTAAGAATGATAGCAAAATCATAGTAAACAACCAAGATATCTTTCAGTAGGTGAATGGATAAATAAACTATCGTATATCCAGATAATGGAATCTTATTCAATACTAAAAAGAAACATGCCATCAAGTCATGAGAAGGCATCAAGAAACCTTAAATGCATATTACTAAGTGAAGGAAGCCAATCTGAAAAGCTACATACTGTCTGAGTTTAACTATTGGACATTTTGGAAAAGACAGGAGACAGTAAAGTAAATCATATTTTGCCTGGATTTAGAATAAATAGGCAGAGTACAGAAGATTTGGGGGCTATTATAATATTCCATGTGATACTGTAGTAAGTGAATAGAAGTCACTTTACATTTATGAAAAGTCATAGAATATACAGCACCAAAAGTGAACTCTGGTATAAACTATGGACTTTAGGTGATTATGATGTGTTAATGTAGGTATATTGATTGTAGCAAACGTATTACTCTCGTGTGGGATGATGATATTTGGAAAGACTGGAGGTGTGGGGTACAGTGGGCATATGTACGATGAGGTTTCATTGTACTTTTTGTTGCATTTTGCAAAAACTGTATTAAAATAGAAACATACCCATATTTACTATGTGTGTATGTACATACATACATATATATTTCACAGTAGTCATGCTTCAGGTGTTTTGGGACAAAGGACTAAATGGCATGTGGTGGGACACTTGTTGATTTATATCTTCTTAGGTTTGTCGGGTTACTGACTTTATTCAACTGGGAGAATTGACACCCAATCCTCAAATACTTCTTACCAAAAGAAATATATTCTTTGCTCTAAGATGTAAGCCTAGGCATTAATAGAGGACATGGAACCTAGAGCTAAATGAAAGTGGCTTTATGAGGGAGCAACCCAGATACTTCATCTTAATACTTTCAAATTTACCTTCCTAAGATCAAAGATCACATATAATAGTGTAATAAATATTGACATATAATATGAATAATTTATCATATCCTTTTTAAATCTTAGAATTAGGTGACCTTAAATTAATGTAATCCTAATCTGTGAACAAATCATTATTTTTAACTCTATATTTAGTGTAAAATCAAACTCCCAACAACAGAATGGACAAATAGAATATAGAATATTATACATTAACAAGAGTGAATAGCCTAAAACTATGTGAAACAACATGGATAATTCTTCCAGGCATAGTGTAAGAAAGAAGCCAGACCAAAAGACTATATATTGTATGCTTCCATTTTTTAAAGGCAAACACAAAACACACACACACACACACACACACACACACACACACACAAAAAAAAAGATCAAACCAACAATATTGATACTGGTTTCTCTTAAGGATGGGGTCATGACTGGAAAGGAGTATAAAGAAATTTCTGAGGGTACTGTAATTCTATTTCTTGACCTTGGAACACATTAAAGGAGTAAGTTCAGTTTGTGAAAGTGAACCAAACCATACAGTAAAAATACTTGCCCATTTCTTCATGTGTACAACTGGAAGATACCTACTGTATGCTCAGCAATGAAATGAAGTTGGCAGAAGGGACAAAAGAAGCATAGAACAGTGTCTACTCTGAATCCTTATAGCCTACACAGCATGAGGAGCCTCACATATATGAAAACATTAAAATTTTCAATTGGGGAATGCATAATTAAAGTCAAGTGTTACAGGTTTATTATCTGTCTAGATCAAAGGAAGATACCACTGAGAGCTAACAGATAACAAATGTTGAAGGAGGTTGGGCCTGAAATATGCATGAAGGTGGAGTTTTGGACAATTCTAGTCTCAGCCTAAAGATGTGACAGTTTGAAGATCTTCATTATAGTCCCTCTGGCATGTTAAATGCAATAGCACCAACAATTAGCCTGTAAGACAATTCTCACTTGTAAGATATACTACTAATTAAATTTTCAATTATTATTTAGTATCTTTCCCACTATGCAGTTTTGTTTGGGTGGCACTAATAAAGTCAAAGTTTGATAATAAAATTAGTGACTATATTTTTATTTCAAATACATATACTATGTTACCCAATAGCTTAATTGATTTGCATTTCCAATAGCCAACAAAAACAATGACTTCAGGTGGAAATTATGAGATCTATATGTTCCTTCTGATATTAATTTGGGCTAAGAAGCAGTGGTGTAATTTTTATGCATAAATGAAAGTGTTTATAAGTACTTTTCCATAACTGTGGCTGTCTTCCATCTTATATCCTAATCTCTTTAAAGATTTATTCTTGGGCAGCCCCGGTGGCGCAGCGGTTTAGCGCCGCCTGCCGCCCGGGGTGTGATCCTGGAGACCCGGGATCGAGTCCCACATCAGGCTCCCTGCATGGTGCCTGCTTCTCCCTCTGCCTGTGTCTCTGCCTCTCTCTCTCTAGCTGTGTCTCTATCAATAAATAAATAAAATCTTTAAAAAAAAAAATTTATTCTTGTGATTTTATAACATTATCTGTACAATCAAGTCATTATTAACAAAAAATAAAGAATTAGCAAAAGGACATTGTCCACGTTCATTTAATATGTAAACCCTGAATTACATTGTACATCCACTTTCATGTTTTGAGTTACTCAAACTAGAGATATGGGGAATTTTAATGGTCATTTGAGTAACTTTTGGGGCCAATATATTCACCAGTCTGTTTAGTCCTCCAGAGCTCTCATTTGTCACTTTGATCATATCTTCCACTCTATTTGGAATGATGTTCAAGCAACTCACCCAATTCATTTCCTGATTTACACAGGTGCATGTGGAGATATTCAAAATTATAATTAACAAAGTTGCTTCATACCTGAACACAACTGAACATATTCTATGTGAATAAGCTAAGGAAAATCTGATTTGTATGTAGTGAAATTGCTTAGCTAAACAAACAAACTAAAAGTAAGCAACTAAGTATGTAGTTAAGACTGAACAATAACAATTATAATAAACTAATATTGAAGCATTAATCTTGTATTTTACAGCTATATACCAAAAGAATGGAAATTAGAAAAATGGATAATAGCAACTGGAGTTCTTCCAGTAACTCCAATATTCATGAAATTATATGAACCATGTGCTTGTGAAGTCATCACTTCAACTTTTTAGTAAATAAATGGAAACTTGTGAAATTAATACTATTGGAAAATTATGCCACACACCATCAGAGTTAGTTATTTTTCCACAGACATATAAATGTTAAAGATAAGGGAAGGGGACTAAAATAAATTCCATCCTTTAAACAGAAGGCCTTCTTTAAATGCCCTATTTAAGACAGACAATGCTTTTATTATCGTGAGAACAGTGATATTCAAGATAGAGTATAAACATATTTATCTTTATTTTAACAAATCCAAAAGCTGAAAGAGCTTTAAAGGCTTACCAAGTTTTGCATATATAACCTAGGACTGATCCTTGGCAACCTGCTGGAAGACCTCTTATGTTCATGTACATGGTACACTGCACCACCGCATGAGTCCCTGGGTTAGTTAATTAAGGTTGCTACACAAAGTACCACAAACTGAGTAGTTTAAACAACAGAAATTTTTGCTTACAGTTCTCAAGTGGGGAGTCCGTGATCAATGCATGGCATAATTGGTTCCTTCTAAGAGCTACAAGAAAGAATCCATTGCATGCTTCCCTCCTAGCTTATGGTGATTGTTGGCAATCTTTGACATTCCCCATCTTGTGCTCATCATCCTAATCCCTGTCCTCAACTTCACGTGGTGTTCTTTCTGTGTGTAGGTCAATCTCAAAATTCCCACCTTTTATAAGAATAGTAGTTATAGTAGATTTGGTAGATTTGGAGTCTGCCTTTCCATTTGTGTCACCTTTAACTTCTTCCATCAATGTTTTGTAGGTTTCAGAGTACAAGTCTTTCACCTCCTGGTTAAGTTTACCTCTAGGTATTTTATTGGGGGGGGGGGACCACTTATAACTGGGATTGTTTTCTTAATTTGTGTATCTGCTACTTCATTAGTAGTGTATAAAAATGCAACAGAATTCAGTAAGTTGATTTTGTATGCAGTGACCTTAGTGAATTCATTTATCAGTTCTAGTATTTTTTTTAGTAGAGTCTAGGATTTTCTATATATAATATCATGTCTTCTGCAAATAGTGAGAGTATTACTCCTTCCTTACCAATTTGCATGCCTTTTATTTCTTTTTCGTGTCTGATTGCTGTGGCTAGGACTTCCAATACTACTTTGAATAAAAGTGGTGAGAGTGGGCATCCTTGCATCATTCATGATATTAGGATAAAAGTGCTCAGGTTATCGTTAGTATAATGTTAGCTGCAGCTTTTTCATAGATGGTCTTTATTATGTTGAGGTATGTTCCCTCTTAAACCTCCATTGTTGAGGGTTTTTATCATAAATGGAATTTGTACTTTGTAAAATGCTATTTCTGAGTCTATTAAAGTGATCATATGGTTTTTATCCTTCTCTTGTTGATGTGATATATCACATTGATTGTGAATATTTAACCACCCCTGTACGTCAGGAATGAATCCCACTTGATTGTGTGAAATGATTTTTAAAATATATTATTGAGGGATGCCCAGGTGGTTCAGCGGTTCAGTGTCTGGCTTCGGCTCAGGGCATGATCCTGGAATCCTGCATTCAAGTCCCACATCTGGCTCCCTGCATGGAGCCTGCTTTACTCTTTGCCTATGTCTCTGCCCCTCTCTCTGTGTGTCTCTCATAAATAAATAAATAAACAAACAAATAAATAAATAAATAAATAGACTTTTGTTGAGGAATATTGCACCTATGTGCATCAGAGATGTTGGACTCTCGTTCTCTTTTTTTACAGTGTCTTTACCAGGTTTTGGTATCAGAGTAATATTGACCTCAAAGAATGAATTTGGAAGCTTTCCTCCCTCTTCTATTTTTGGAATAGTTTGATAACAGATATAAACTCTCCTTTTTTAAGATTTATTTTATTTATTTATTCATTCATTCATTCATTTATGAGACCCCCAACCACTGAGCTACCCAGACATCCCTAAACTCTTCTTTAAATGTTTTGTAGTATTCACCTGTGAAACCATCTGGTCCTGGACTTTTGTTTGTTTGGAGATTTTTGATTCAACTTCATATCTGGTAATTGTTAAAATTTTTATTTATTACTGATTCAGTTTTGAGAGGTATATATTTCTAGGAATTTATCACTTCTAGGTTGTCTAATTTGTTGGCATATATTTTTTATAATATTCTCTTATGATCTTTTCTATTTCTGTGGCATGGGTTGTAATTTCCCCTCTGCCATTTGTGATTTTGTTTATTTAAGTCTTTTTTTTTTTTAAATGAGTCTGGCTAAAGATCTATCAATTTTGTTATCTTTTCAAAGAACCAGCTCCAGATGTCATTGATCTGGTGTATTTTTAAAAATTTCTATTTCAAATATTTCTACTCTACTTTTTATTGTTTCCTTCCTTCCACTGGTTTGGAATTTTGTTCTTTTTTTTTTTTTTTTTTTTCTCCCTAGCTTCTTTAGGTGCGAGATCAGGTTGTTTATTTAGGAGTTTTCTTCTTAAAGTAGGACTGAATTCCTGTAAACTTCCCTCTTAGAAAGATTTGCTACATGCCAAAGATTTTGGAGCATTATGTTTTCATTTTCATTTGTCTCCATTAATTTTTAAATTTTTTTTGATTTCTTGGTTGACTCATTATCTAGTAGCATATTATTTAACCTCCAAGAATTTGTGTTCTTTCCAGATTTTTTTCTTGTGGTTGATTTCTAGTTTCATAGTGTTTTGGTTGGAAAAGATATATGGTATGACTTCAGCTTTTTTGAAATGTTGAAACTTGTTTTGAGGATGCTATGTGTTCTGTTCTGGAGAATGTTCCATGTGCCCTAGAAAAGAATGTTGTATTCTGCAGTTCTAGAATAAAAAGTTCTAAATATATCTGTAAATCCATCTGGTCCAGTATGGCCCACTCTGTCATTCAAGACCAGTTTCCTTACTGATTTTCAGTATAGATAATCTATCTGTTGATGTAAGTTGGCTGTTAAAATCCCCTATGATTATTGTATTACTATTGATTACTTCCTTTTTGTTCTTAGCCAGCTTATGGATTTGAGTGTTCCCATATTGGGTGCATAAATATTTGCCACTGTTAAATCCTCTTGTTGGATTGTTCCTCATGTAGTGTTTTTTTTGGTTACAGTCTTTGTTTTAAATTCTAGTTTGTCTGAAATACATATTGCTACGCAGTTTTCTTTCATTTGTATTTGCATGGTAAATGTTTTTCCATCCCTTAACTTTCAGTCTATGTGTCTTTAGGGCTAAAGTGAGTCTCTGAGAGGCAGCATATCCTTGAATCTTACTTTTATTTATCAATTTCATCATGTTATATCTTTTGATTGGAACATTTAGTCTATTTACATTCAAAGTAATTACTAATGGGTATGAATTTATTGCTATTTTGTCACCTATTTATGGTTGCTTTTGTAGTTCTTTGTTCCTTTTCTCTCTTCTCTCACAGTTTGTAGACTTTAGTTAGTGATATACTTGGATTCCTTTCTCTTTATTTTTGCATATCACTATTTTTTGTTATTGATATTAGTTTTATATATAACATTTATATAGTAGTCTACATTAAGTTGATTATTGCTCTTGTTTGAACCAATTCTAAAAGCACTATATTTTTACTCTTTACCTCCCCCCATGTTTAAGGAATGGTATATTATACTTTTCATCTTGTCGGTGTGTGTGAATCTTTTGACTTTTACAGATATACTTAAAATCACTATTTTCATATGTCCTACTTTCCTTACTCCTTCTTATAATCTTCCTCTTTCATGCAAATTGCCCCCTTTAACTTTTCTTGTAGCGCTGGTTTAGTGATAATGAATTTCTTTAACCTTTGTTTATCTGGAACTGTATTCTGATCCTTGTCAGATAGTTCATTCTTTGGTTGCAGATGTTTTTCTTTTAGCACTTTGACTACACCATGCCGTACTCTTCTTTCCTACGAAGATTCTGCTGAAAATTCAGCTGATAGCCTAATGAGATTTTCCTTGGATGGAAGTGTTTTCTGTCCTCTTGCTGCTTTTAAAATTTTCTCTTTATCGCTACTTCTTGCATGTCATTACTATGTGCCTTGGTGTGGACCTCCTTCGGTTGATTTTATTGGGGCCTCTCTGTGCCTCCTGGACTGAGATGTTACTTTCCTTCCCAGACTTGGGCAGTTTTCAGTTTATTTCTTCAACCAAAGAGGGCTTTTCTGCCCTCTTTTATCTTCCTTCTGGAAAAGAGAATGCAAATGGTATTACACCTGATGGTGTGTCTGAATTTCCTAAACTGTTTTCTTTTTTTTAAATTATGATTTGTTTCTCTCTCCTCTTAAACTTGTGTTCCACTTCTGTCCTCCAGGTTGCTCATTCATCCTTCTGCCTCCTCTAGTGTACTATTCCCTCCAGTGTGTTTTTAATTTCAGTGATTGGGTTCTTCATCTCTGATGGGTTCTTTTTTATGGTTTCCATCTCTTTTTTGAGAGTCTTATGGAGGTCCTCCACTCTTTTCACAAGTCCAGTGAGTATCTTTATGACCATTATCTAAATTCTCTATCAGGAATATTACTTACCTCATTTCTTCTGGGTCTCTTGCTATGTTTTTGTCCTATTCTTTGGTTTGGAACATGTTTCTCCATCTCTTCCTTTTGTCCAATTCTCTGTGTCTGCTTTTATGTGTTAGAAAAGTCGTCTGTCTCCTGCTCTTGAAAGTAGTAGCTTTATGAAAAGAGGTCCTGTATTGCCCTGCAGTGCAGTGTTCCCTGTTCACCAAAAACTGACACTTCAGGGGTGTATCCTATGTGTGTTCCAAGTCCCCCCTGCTATTGAGCCATGTTTGCCTTCAGTCTCATCACCTGCAATGTTTGTCTTCACCTGTTTTGGACAGTGTTTGGCCCCTGTGTTGTTAGTGGGCCAGTCTTGTGCTGTTTGTGCATTTATCAAAGCCACAATAATGGAGCTGCAGGGTACTTTCCAGTATTGCCCTCAGAGAAGCTTTTGTTGATGTGCAGGGCTTGGCAGTGGGACTAGATATCTGCCCTCAGTCCATCATTTAGGCTGCCTTCAAATCAATGCATATGGTTATCTTCCCCTCCCCTTGAAGGGAAATGGTGCCTAATAGCTCTTTTGTTCCTGGAGAAATCTCCAAATGATCCCTGCACTTCCAGCACCTAAATAAATCTTCTCATTCCCTAAGCATAAATCTCATTCCCTAAGCATATAAGCATACTTCAAACTGCTATTTTTATCATCTTTCTCAGCCTGGCTGATTTTTGTGCTATCTTTTTAACGATCGAAACTCTGTTCCTATAACCTTCCTTTGCTTACCCAGAGCCGAGTCCTCTTACTTTTAAAGTTTCATGTGTTTTGACCCATTGATTGTTGGGCATCTTTGGTTTTCCAAGTCAAAGTTTATGAGGATTTGTCTTTCCCATGTAGGTTCCCTGTGCCTGGGGTCAGGTGTGTGGGATCTGTTCCTCTCCTCTGTGCTTGCTGTGTCCCTCTATCCTATGGACAGTCCTGTAACAGCTCTGTCCCTGTTAGTAAGGGTTAACTCGCTTCAAGGTAACATACTGTATGCTTGATAATTTAAGGCCCTTGATCTGTAACAGAATTAATTTACTGTCTCTGAGATTTGCAGACCACTGGCCTTGGGGAATGAAGGACCAGAATTTTCCCAGGCAACAAAGGCCAGAAAGTCTGTTTTTAAGCTGCCTTGGCCTTCTGATAAGCCCGGCAATCTTTTACAAAATGTTTTCCTTTTTAAAAGTCACACAAATGACTTTACTGACCTCCCTTTGTGCATCTGTCGACCTTGCCCTCCTTTGCAGAAAGAACACTGTATTCTTGCACAACCCCTGGTTACTGAGGAACCAGACCATCTTGCACAACCACCTGCAGGTACCAAGGAAGCAGAACTTCTTGCACAATCTCCCCCAGACACCAAGGAACTAGATGTTCTCACATAACCTCTGAGCATCAAGATAACTCTATAGCTGGCATCATCAGTCTACATGTAATCAAGGAATGTCACAGACCACTGCACTCCCTTAACTTATTAAACACTTTAAAAACTCTTTGAGTTAGGCAAAAACCTTGGAGTTGGCTTTTGGACAATAGTCTGTTTTCTCCCCAGTTAGTCGTACTTTTGAATAAAGCTCACGTTCCTTTCCATTCAAAATTAATCTCTTGAGTATTGGCTTTTTGAGCAATGAGCAGCCAAACTTCGGTTTCGGTAACAGTCCAACAGGTCAGTTTGGCTCCCAAGTGCATCTCTGCCCTTCCTAACCTGTTAGATGTTTCTTCTTCTCTACATTTAGCTATAGCCATTCTGCTAGTCTTCAGGCCACTTTCTGGGTTATGTACACTCATGGGCATTTTTTAGAAGTATACCTGGGACAATATGAGCATAGGATTCTCCTACTCCACCATCTTCCAGAATTGATTGTATGCATGTATGTATGTATGTATGTATTAAGATTTTATTTATTTATTCATGAGAGACACAGAAAGAGAGGCAGTAACATAGGCAGCGGGAGAAGCAGGATTCCTGCAGAGAGTCTGATTTGGAACTCAATCCCAGGACCCCAGGATCACGACTTGAGCCAAAGGCAGACGCTCAACCACTGAGCCATGCAGGTGCCCCAGAATTGATTGTTTTTAAAATATTAAATCGACCTATCATTTCTGTAATAAATTCCACTTCATCCTGTACCATTCTTTGTATGTGTTGCTAGATTCAATGTCCCAATATTGTGTTAAGAGATTTTAAAAGTATCCTTGTTCATAAGGAATAAAAATTTCTATCTTTTTTTTCCTCTAAAGTTTAATTCAATATTGGTTTCATAAAATGAATTGGGAAGTTTCCCTTTCCTTATACTTACTAGAAGCGATTGTGTAGAATTATTACTTCCTTCTTAAGTATTGGATGAATTTCTAAAATACAGTGACCTTGAGTTTTCCCTGTACATTTTATTTCCTTAATACATATAAGGCTATTTTCATTTTTATCTTGTAGTTTGATAATTTTTATATTTCAAGGAATTCTTAATTTCATGAAAATTGCCTAATTTATTGACATAAAATTTCTGATATTGGTAAATTACATCTTTCCCTTTTTCATGACCAACTTGACTGGAATTTTATTCTATTAGTCTTTTCAAAGACTCAGTTATGGATTAATTTTATTTATTTATTTATTTATTTATTTATTTATTTATTTATTTATTTATTTTTATTACATGACTTTTTATCTTTACTACATTCTTACTGTTTGGACTTTACTTTTTTTTTTAACGTTTCTTGAGGTTGAATAAGTCATTTTAGCCTCTTGAGATCTCTACTTTTAAATAAGCTCTCAGCAACATATCTACATTGTTCGTGATAAATATAAGAAGGGGAAATAATTAAGATTTAACTGATTGTGGTAAAACTAGTATTTCTGGTTAAGAAGCTATTAAAATATATTTTTCATATGGCTAAGGAAGTGCTTGTGAATATTTAATGAAATGATGTCAATAAGCTGGCCTAATTAAAAGTAGAGACTTTTCCATCTCCTACTATATGGAATCTACATGTATAAAGGTGTTTATTTCACTTAAGGTATTTATGATGATTTTTCCATAAGAATCAAGACTTCTTAGATTTCCTTAAAATAAGTTGACCTTTGTCAACTCAAATGATTCAAAGATCCTAAGGAGTACTGTTTTAAATGTTTTTAGTTATCCAAACTTCAAAAATTCATTCAGAGCCTTGGCAATTGGTATTATAATACAAATTAATTGTAATTAATTTCAAAGTTCCAATTTTCTAATTATACATATATGTTCCCTAAGTTATGAAAGTCATTACACCATATTTCTAAATATGGATATAAATATTATATTCCATAATAGTCCTTTCATTATCCTAATGTAGCCTAATTGAATAACTCAAAACTTCAATCCTCTCCTTTTCTAAAACATTAATTAAAGCAATATTATTTAATGTAATAGAAATATAAGCATGACAGAAGTTATTTTAGAACTGGACTGGAAGATGTTTAGTAAGATTCATGTGAATAAAATGTGCTTTTAATAAGGAATGTCATTGTTCTGTTTCCAAAAATAGAATAGAATAGTGTATTTTTTGAACATTTTTATTCTAAAATATTTTGCATATTCTTTGTTAGATTAAAAAATAATGACAATGGTCTATTAGCATTATTTACTTAGTTTGAGAAAATATGTTGCTGTAGAAATACTTTTGGCTTCCCAGATATTATAAACTGCTTTTTAACAGTGTATTTTTTCTCAGAAGCCTTTGATTGCTTCAAGAAGTCTTTTTTGTATTATGTTTAGATCAATGCATTTCATAGGCATTAGGACAGTAATAAATATGGCACTTTTGATTAGTGATTTGAAAATTAGCATATTCATGCATGTGTTCACATGCTTTGAAAGATTTTGTTGTGGAATAAAATGTCATTCAAGGCCAGGGATAGCTCCTGAAGGTAAGCCTAATATAGTGTAATCTACACCTACTGTTTTTCCATAGCTCATTAAAATCTTATGTAATTGGAAAACAAATGCAGTAAAATATTTGTGTGGGTGTTGCCATGGTCAACAATCTTCCTCCTCTGAGAGCCTTGTCTTTTTAATCTTCTGATGTTAGAAACAATTCCTTCTTTATTTGACAGCTTCACATTTGATTGACTGCTACTGTTACCATGTGTCAATCTTTGCACATGTTAGGCTTGCTGAGTGTAACTGAGCTTTGGGTATCAAGAAGAGCAACTCAGTGATTATAGAGTTGAAACCAATTTGATACACACTTAATACGCTCAATATATATCTTTTTAAAGCACTAACATGGCAGCCCTTAACTGATTACAATTCTACCGTTATTTTTTCTCTAGTACCTCTAAAATCAAATGCTATTCTCATATACCTCTTTCTTCTTCCAGCTGTCCATTTACCTTTTAATTTGATAAAGTCTGTTCTAGATTCTTACCATATATTTGTCCTCAGTGGTAAGGTGATGTTGAAGGGATATTAGGTTCAATGTTATATTCATATGCTTTGTGATAATTAATGCATCATTCCCATTAAGCCAAATTTCCCCAACAATACATAGATAACAATCATAGTATTGAAACAATATATATGAGTGTATTTGACATATTAGGTAGTACAAAGTGTTATAATTGAACTTGCATATTCTTTTCGGTTTAGATCATAACTAGCAAAATGGAGGAATATTTTTAAATTAAAAAATATTTTCTGAAGGGTTAGCAAAATTTTATTTAAAGATAATTTTGCATTACATCTGTAATGTCTGTATTTATAAAATAATAGGACTCAAATACCTAATGCTCAACAATAAGGAGGGAAATCAGGTGGAAAAAAATCAGGCTGCCTGTCTTAAACCTTAAAGGGCCTTTCTTCCTTTATTAAAAAAAATCATTCACCAAATTGGAAACTTATCTTTTGATATTTAATTCCAGAGGTCTGGCTTGTTGAAATTAAAGCTGATTTCATTTCCCATTTTATCTTTTACCATATGCCCTACCACTCATCACAAACTATCATCAATATTTATAATGGAATACAAGAGAACCTCTACTGCCCCCTTATTTCCTTGTTTATGCAACAGCATCTCATTATAAAAAGCTGTAGAGGCTCAGAATAGTTTGTGTGGTATATGTGTGTGTTTTCCATTGCAATACTTTTTTCCAATGTCACTGCCACAGCAGACAATGTCATTGCCACTGCACTTGTCCTACATAAATAGTAGGACTTGCTTTCTCTTTTTTATTATAACAAATCATACACTATGTTTTATCACCACACTTAGTTATAAATACAATGGTTATATAAAATTATGTAAGCATTCATAGTAGGAAAAGAGGTCAACCAAATTTTTGGAATAAAAATACTGATTTTAAAATAGCTGTGCATTCCTCCTTTCCCTGCCACCAAATCTTTCTATCAACATCCATCTAAGGGTGATTATAAAATGTACAAGTAGTTTGTCACAAATACAGAAGTTTTTTCAAATGGGTAAAGTGGAAAAAAATCCTTGGTAAGAGTTTTCAGGATTTAATCAAATGCCTCATCTCCACCTCTACCCCCAAATTCAAATAGAATTTTCCTTTTTTCTCTTATAAATATATATTTATATACACACACAAACATACATATATACATGTATATATAAGGGAAAATGTATAAATATGTGTGTGTGTGTATACACACACTATCTGATTTGACAGACTTGCTCTTTTTTATTTTATTTGTCCTTCTTTTAATCTGTGTGACTTTTGCCATGATATATCATTCATCTCTCTATCCAAATTATCTGCATTTACTGTGGGCAATTATCAAACATCTCTGAATAAATAGAGGCCTTTCCTGAGTAAGTAGAGATTTTACTCACATATCTGACTCTACTATATCCCCAAAGAATAGATATTTATGTATTTTAGGACTTAAGCAATTTGTATCTCCATTATCAAGATTATGGAAGAGTATGATTAGAGTGAATCTGAGACAGTTCTAATGTTCACAACATATAGTTTATTGGTCCTTGACACAAGGTTGTTATATTTATGGCATTGTGTTCAAACTCTGGAGATGGTTGTTAAATATTATCTACTCAAAAAGTATATATTAATGCTGCAAGCCTTTACCATTCTTTAAAAATTGTAGAATTTTTAAGAATTTAGAAGGACAGTGTTGAATATAACTCATTTCTTCTTGTGACCAGGAGAGAAGTAGAAGACATATAGATATAGGTATATACTGGATATACCTATACATATATTTGATTAGTCAGGTGCTCTGGGTGTGCAAAGTATTGTGATAAGTCTGAAAAGTGAGGCAGTCAACAGAAGGACACAGGATATTAAGGTGATGGAGAGGTACAGGGGTGCATAGAGAGCGATAATGAAATTCTTCTTCACCTCTTTAAGTCTATAATAATTCTCGGTGAAAATTATTTTACTTATGTATTTACTACTGAAGATACAATTATGGCATAATGTGGAAGAAAAATATTATGTATGAACAATATATTAAGAGATCTTGCAGATAAGGAAGCAAAGGTTATATTTTATATCATGAATTTACTTACATTATTGAGGGTTAGTAGTGCTGTCACTGATATTGGCAAGTTTAAGGGTTTCTGGAAAAAGGCAGTCACTCATTCACTCCTGTGTTGCTTTTCTGAAGAAAGAATAAACTCCAGGTTTGAGTAATGGTTTTCAAAAAGCCCATCTCCTTGAATGTGCATTGTGAAAGCACAAAACTTCCATTCTTGAATGTACTACCCCAGATAGGTTAGCACCAAAGATAAGCCATTTTTAAACAGTACACAATGTCTGTATTTTATACCAATATTCAACTCAGAATTTTCCATTGTTAGTACTGAGCAAGAAACTGGATATATTAAGCTTTTTTAAGGAGACTGAAATTGGTGGTAATGAATTTGTTTACTGGCTAAAGTCCATGCACCAACTTATACTTATTTTAAATGGACAATAATCTTTGTTAGTCAGATAAGCAAATGCTACATCATACCAAGAAAAGATCTCATGAGAGGATTTTAGTACTTATCCCTGCAATTTAATGTTAGCACAGTTATAAATTAAATTTGCTATGCAAAACACTGTGTAAACCAATTTGAAAAGAGGAAGGGGCAGCTGCTGCTCCCAAAGAGAAAGAATACGACAATTTCTCTCGTAAACTAGAGCTGTTATTTCTCCATCGTGTTTGTTAGTTATCTCCTCTCACATATTTTTTTTATAGTCTCAACTCTTCATACTTCAGGGGACCCCTATCCCCTCTTCAGATCCTTTTTAGTCCACATATATATCTGTGCATTCCTTCACTTAAAATCCATATCCAGAGACCATCTCTTCCTTTCATCATCTCTGTATTTTATCTCCTCACCTCAAGTGCCTTCTGAATATGACAGATTTTGCCTTCCTTATTTTCTACTTGACCTTGTGTGTCATTACATCCATTACTGCTGCCCATATCCTGAAACACTGAATATGTTTGTTTCTTATTTTGCAATCCTAATCATTTATTCACTTTTTGTGCCCTATTTTCTGACATTGATTGACAAAAACTCTAAAGTAAAAGCTTGGAAAAATAAGAGCATAAGGAAGAAAACAAAAGTCTAGGAAAATTCTAGGAAAAATTGTTCTGATACTTGGAACGAATTGTATTTTTTTTCTCAAAAATGGGAACAAGTGAAGCTTACAGCAGAAATCTCTTTCTCTGGCCCTCTCAGGTAACTTACAGTATTTCACATAAGGTGAGTGAATCCTGCTCATCTTCATCATCAGTTGGCAGTTCCCATTGCTAAGCATTATTCATTTACAATTATTCATTTGGAAAGATTCAATGGCTTTCAGTACCACCACTGTGCTAAGATCCTAAGTATGTTTAGTTTTAAAGATTTCCGGTTGTGCAGGTGATCATTTTGTTTTGCAGCAATAGTGGAGAAACATCAAAAGTATGCTAGATGAATATTAGTTCCTATGATATGGAAAAATAATGAAAGTTTAAATAAAAGGTGTTGACTATGAGTGAAGCTTCTGTCTCATTCGGGCATATTCCCGAATCCAACATGCAGGATTGGGCAGGGCCTATTTTCATAAAGGGAAGATAGTTATGTTTTCTAACAGAAATCAAATTCAGAAACAAATCAAGTACTTCCACACACTGAGGGAAATAATAAGAAAATTAATTGATGTTGGGGTTGAGGCCCCTTAGTCTCTAATTATTAGATACCACTGATTTCTATTTAGCTAAACTGTGTAGGATTGGATGTGTGGCTTAACTGTCTGTGAAATTAGACAGTAATCTATGGGGAGCTGTAATGCTGAAGGCAAAGTTCTAAGCTGAAAAACTATTTGTGTGTATCTGTGGATTGATGGGGATATATGTAGTACAGATACATAATTTGAAGGAGACACAATGCAGCTGTATCATATTTTAATTTATTTTAATTTTCTAAATGTTCCTAACAAAAATATCTAGATAATTATATAAACATAAATTATTAGAAAGTATTCAAAGATACGGTCTAAGGCCATCTCAGGCAAAGCAAAAACAGTCCATGATTATATAGAAAAGCTGTCTGAGGTAGTTCCATGGCATGATTCATCTTTTTCTTGAGTAAAGGGTAATAAAAACACAGAATGGAAGGCATAACTGAAGATTTGACAGTCTGGCATTCCTATTGCCTTTAATGAAAATAAATATTTAAAGAAGGTGGAAAAGAGAGTTCTTTCTATTTCTGTAATAAAAGAATAAAATTAGCAAAAAGATATTAAATGGATTCTAAAGGCCTTGTTAGAATTGGACTTAAAAAATGAGCTTTAGGAATTCTAGAGGGCTAATTTAAAACAAATGTTCAAAGTGAAATCTCTTAAGGTATATTTCCCAGACAAGTGGAGGTTAGGAAAACCTCTCAGCCTGTCTGTAGACACAAGTGGTGCCATAGTGAATGAATGTCCTATAGCCTAGCTGGAAAGGAAGCTGCATTGGGTGACAGAGACATCACCTTACATGTTCCTGAGCCCCTTACCTTTTATTTTTTCTTTCTATATTGGGAGAAATTAGCTTTATAATGGAAAAACAATATGAATAAATTATAAAAGGACAACAGAGTAATGTAATGACTTTGGCAGCAGTATATAGTAGAAGGAACAATGATTTAGATCAGGATACTCAAGCTTTTTTTTATTTCCAGATATATATATATATATATATATATATATATATATATATATATCAAAGTCTATTCCATATTCACTTTGTTATTTCATAAAGCACTTGTCTCCTTCAAATACCTGGACTTTACACATGCATGTCACTTCTCCAGCATTCACTCAAAGCCATCCACTTCAACTGATGAGTCAACACCCTCAGCTCCAGATATGGAGCTGAAATATATATATATATATAAAATACATTTAAATATATACATAAATATATTTAAATGTATTTTAAATCTTATAATATTTAAATATATAGATATATAAATATAAATATATAAATAAAAATTTAAATTTTATAAATATAAGTAGTTATAATATATTATATATTATATAATATCATAAATATAAATATATAAAAATAAATGTAAATATAGAAATATGTATATATGTATAAATTTATTTATTTATTTATTTATTTATTTATTTATTTATTTATTTATTTCAGGGTCTTTGTGGTTCCATACAAATTTTAGGGTTCTTCTAGTTCTTTTGAAAAATAACATTGGGATTTTATAGGGATTGCAATGAAGCTACAGAATACTTGAGTATGGGCATTTTTAACAATATTTTTATAATTCATGAGCACAGAACATCTTTCCATTTACTTGTGTCTCCTGAGTTTCTCTCATCAATGTCTTACAGTTTGCAGTGTACTGGTCTCTTACTTCCTTGGTTAAAATTATTCCTAGGTATTTTATTCTTTTTGATGCTACAGTAAATGGGGTTTTCTTTCTTTATTAAGATTTTATTTATTTGGGAGAGAGAGAGAGAGAGCAAGGGCAGGGAGGGGCAGAGGAAAAGGGAGAGAAAGAATCCCAAGCAGATTTTACACTAAGTGTGGAGCCCAACATGGGACTTGATCTCACAACCCTGAGATCATGGCCTGTGCTGAAACCAAAGGTTGGACATTTAACCAACTGAACCACCCAGGAGCCCCAGATGGTTTATTTTCTCAATTTCTCTTTCTGTAGGTTTGTTATTAGTATACAGAAACAAAGCAGATTTTGGATATTGATTTCTTATCTTTCAACTTTTATTGAATTTACTTATTCTAGCAGTGTTTAGTGGAAACTTTAGGGTTTTAAAAAAGTAAGAAGATTTTATTTATTAACTTAGTTTAGAGAGAGACAGAACACAAACTGGGGAAGGAATAAAGGAAGAGGAAGAGGAACAAACAGACTGTATGCTGAGTGTGAAGCCTAATGTGGGGCTCCATCTCACAACCCTGAGATCATGACCTGTGCCAAAATCAAGAGTCAAATACTTAACTGACTAAGCCACCTGGGTACCCCATTTAGAGTTTTTTTTATTTAACTTCACCTGCAAATGAGACAAAATTACTTCCTTTTCTGTTTGTAGACCTCTTATTTTGTTTTTCTTATATAATTGCTATAATACTATAGCAATTGGGGGGAAAACTGGAGAGAGTGAGCATCCTTGTCTTGTTTCTGACTTTATAGGACAAGCTTTCAGCTTTTCAACATTGGTTATGATGTTATCTATGGGCTTGTCATACATTTCTTTTACTGTGTTATGTTCCCTCTATGCCTAATTTATTAACAGTTTTATCATAAACAGATATTGAATTTTGCCAAATACTTTCTCTGCATCTATTGAGATGGTCATATGATTTTTATCTTCCATTTTGTTAACGTGGTATATCATGTTGATTGATTTATAGGTGTCCAACCATTCTTTAAGATTTTATTTATTTATTCATGAGAAATACAGAGAGAGAGGCAGAGACATAGGCAGAGAAAGAAGCAGGCTCCACACAGGGAGCCCAATGTGGGACTTGATCCTAGGACTCCAGGATCACATCCTAGGCTGAAGGCAGGTGCTCAACCACTGAGCCACCCAGGTGTCCCAGTGTCCAACCATTCTTGCTTCCCACAATAAACCCACTTGATCATGGTGTGTGATCCTTTCAGTATATTGTTGAGTTCAGTTTGCCAATACTTTGTTGAGGATTTTTGCATCTGTGTTCATTGGAGATATTGGCCTGTAATTTTTCCTTCTGACAGCATTTTCTAGTTTTGCTACCAGAGTATCCTTGGTCTCATAAAATAAATTTGTAAGTGTTCCTGCCTCTTCTCCTCTTCCTCTTCCTCCTCCTCTTCTTCTCCTTTTTCAAGTTTGAAAAGGATTGGAATTCTTTTTGAATGTTTGGAAGAATTCACTAGTGAAGCCATCTGGTCCTGGACTTATTTTATTGGGAAATTTGTGTTACAAATTTAATCTCCTTACTAGTAGTCGTTATATTCAGATTTTTTTATTCCTTCATGATTCAGTATTGGGAGGAAGAAATATGTTACAAGGAATTTATCCATTTATTCTAGGTTGTCCAATTTGTTGGCATATAATTTTTCATAATAGTCTCATATATATGCATATAGTATATATATGTATAATATATACTACTATATATATGTTTGTGTGTATATATATATATATATATATATATATATATATACACACACTATTTTACTACTACCCCACCTCTCCATCTATATCTATATCTATCTATATCTATATATTATCTATATCTATATCTATCTATATCTATATCAATATCTATAGTCTCTTTGTATTTTTTTTATATCAGTTGTAATGTCTCCTCTTCTACTTCTGATTTTATTTCAGCCTTCTCTTTCCTTCTTGTTGAGTCTTACTATAGGTTTAATAGTTTGGTCTTTTTAAATAGCCAGCATAATTTTTTGATGATCATCCACTTTATGGTCCTGTTATTTTTTTTCTCTAGGTGTTTTTCAATGCTATAAACATATTTTTTTTTTAAGAGGGAAATTCTGGGGAAGATGGCAGAGTAGAGGGATCTTAAGCCCATCTCGTCCCATGGATACAATGAGAAAACACCCACTTTAGTGTAAGTAATCCAGAAAATGCCCCAAGGACTGGCAGAACAGGCTTTTCACAGCTAAATGTAGAGAAGAAGATGCATCTAAGAGGGTATAAAAGGCACAGACATGGTTTGGAGCCAGAAAAACCCCTGGAGTGCCTGTGGGGAGAGGGGCTCTACAGGTGCTGAATGGGAAGAGGGGCAGAACCAACATCAGGCACCCCAGGCATAGGCACTCACGTGGGGAAGATGAATCCCAATAATATTTGGTTTTGTAAACGAGTGGGGTCAAATAATCAGCGGGACTTAGCACCTGGAACTTTAAAAAATCAGCAGACTGGGCTCTGGAAGAGCTAGGAGGGTGGAGTCTCCACCCAAGAAGACAGCATAACAAACAGTCCCACAGACATGCAGCATACAAACAACAGTTTGAAAAACGCATGGGGTATACAAGATTTATTTACTAATCTCAGAGTGTGGGCTGGAGGGACAGGGATCTTTAAGGGACTTCCCCAAGAATAAAAGAGATGGTTGTGCAATTTATTTCCCTGTTCCCCCACCCCCCATAATACATGGACATATGCAGGAATAGGAATGGCTCAGCACAAATACTCTTCACCTGGCTTGCTGGTAGCATGCCCCATCCCAATATTCTCCTGTGGAAATGCCCCCTGCTTGGAAGCCTGTGCAAGAATGTTCTCAGGAAGCTATAGGCCCTTCCTCAGAATATCTGTACAGACTTGATGACCTTGCATGCCTTGCCGCCATGTTCTCCTGCTGACCTGCACCATCCATTGGCCAGAACCCATCCAAAGTGTTGTATTTAATGTATTTAATGGCTAGAAGAACTTGTCAAATTTTCTTCTTATTTACTCTTGTTTTTCATGATGTTGATATTTTTATGTATCCAGGAAAATGTTTTATAGGATATCCCTAAATTTGTATTTGTCTAGCTGTAGATTGTACTCAGATTAAAGAGTTTGGCAGGGACTAATACATCATTGTTCTACATGTCTATTACATTTTATCCTTATTCACACAGATATTAGTTATGGTAGTATTAAGTTTGACCACTTGGTTAAGGTAGTATCATCAGATTTATCCATTATCAGAGACTGTTTTCTCTATTACAATTTATATTTAGATAATTTGGAATTCTGTAAATATCCTTTTCTTCAACAATATTTCACATAATATTTTAGCATCCATTGATGATTCTTGCCTTAAACAGTTACGACAGTGGTAACAAATGGTTATTTTCTAATTATTTTATTTATTCTACATTTATCAATGGCATTGTTTTCTATTAAAAAAGAACTTTTACTACTACCCCACCTCTACATATTTAGGAATTTTACTGTCAGATTAATTGACATTTTTTTATATTTCTATAATGCATAAACTGTATTCTTACATAGGCCAGTTAGAGACTTTTCAACTGGATCTTATGATCTTCTGACAAGTTCACAAGAGTAAGTACTTCTTTCCTTCCTGGAATGAAATATATTCTAGACTCCTCTGTGTCTCTCTGCTCTAGTTATGGAATCAGTCATTTCTCCAAAGAGCCCAGGTCCTTTTGAGATATCAAACACACAAGGTAGTCCCAGACTGGTTCACTAACAACCAGGAACCAAAACTTGCCCAAAACAGGTGAAGACAAACATTGCAGGTGATGAGACTGAAGGCAAACATGGCTCACCCACAACAGCAGGGAGCTTGGAACACACATAGGATACACCCCTGAAGTGTCAGTTTTTGGTGAACAGGGAACACTGCACTGCAGGGCAATATAGGACCTCTTTTCATAAAGCTACTACTTTCAAGAGCAGGAGACAGACGACTTTTATAACACATGAAAGCAGACACAGAGAGTTGGACAAAAGGAAGAGATGGAGAAACATGTTCCAAACCAAAGAATAGGACAAAAACATAGCAAGAGACCCAGAAGAAATGAGGTAAGTAATATTCCTGATAGAGAATTTAGATAATGGTCATAAAGATACTGGACTTGTGAAAAGAGTGGAGGACCTCCATAAGACTCTCAAAAAAGAGATGGAAACCATAAAAAAGAACCCATCAGAGATGATGAACCCAATCACTGAAATTAAAAACACACTGGAGGGAATAGTACTCTAGAGGAGGCAGAAGGATGAATGAGCAAGGAGAGAGTTTAAGAGGAGAGAGAAACAAATCATAATTAAAAAAAAAAAAAGAAAACAGTTTAGGAAATTCAGACACACCATCAGGTGTAATACCATTTTCTGCCAAGAGGGCAGAAAATTTGGTTGAAGAAATAAACTGAAAACTGCCCAAGTCTGGGAAGGAAAGTAACATCTCAGTCCAGGAGGCACAGAGAGGCCCCAATAAAATCAACCGAAGGAGGTCCACACCAAGGCACATAGTAATGACATGCAAGAAGTAGCGATAAAGAGAGAATTTTAAAAGCAGCAAGAGGACAGAAAACACTTCCATCCAAGGAAAATCTCATTAGGCTATCAGCTGAATTTTCAGCAGAAACTTTTCAGAACAGAGAAAAAGGCATGGAATATTCAAAGCGCTGAAAGAAAAACATCTGCGACCAAACATACTGTGTCCAACAAGGCTATCATTCAGAACAGAGTTTCCTAGACAAAGGTTAAAGAAATTCATCACCACTAAACCATCATCATGAAAAATAGTAAAGGGAATACTTTGAGTTGAAAGACTATAAGTGGGTTTAAGAAAAGTAGGAAGCACACAGAAGCAGTATATCTGTATTAACTAATCTATAAAAATCAGTCAAGGGATTGAAACATACAAAGAGTTGTAAAATATGACACCATGTACCTAAAATGTGGGGTGGGGGGAGGGAGAGTAAATTCTTAGTGCTTTTAAAATTAGTTCAAACTTAAGCAATTATCAACACAATATAAACTGCTATATACATAAGATGTTGTATATAAACCACAAATCAAAAACTGGTATTGGTATGCAAAAATTAAGAGAAAGGAATCCAAATATGTCACCAAAGAAAGCCAGGAAACTGTGAAAGAAGAGTGAAAAATAAAGTAGTAGAAATACAAAAATAACATAAAACAAGTAATCAACTACATTAAGGAAATACCTATCAATAATTACTCTGAATGTAAATGGAATAAAATCTTTAATCAAGAGACATAGCATGACAGAAGGGATAAAAAAGCAAGCCCATGAATATGCTCTCTCCAATTGACTCATGTGAAAAGAGTTACAGAAACAATAGTTACATCAGAGAAAATAGATTTTAAAATAAAGACTGTATCAAGAGATAAGACACTACAAAATCATAAAAGAAACAATCCAACAAGAGGATATAACAATTGCAAATATTCATGCACCCAACATAGGAGCACTGAAATATATATGGCAGCCAATAATAAACACAAAGGGAGAGATGCCTGGGTGGTTCAGTGGTTGAGCATCTGCCTCGGGGTATGATCCTGGAGTTCCAGGATCAAGTCCCACATTGGGGTCCCTGCATGGAGTCTGCTTTTCCCTCTGCCTATGTCTCTGCCTCTCTCTTTCTGTGTCTCTCATGAATAAATAAATAAAATCTTAAAAAAAAAAAACCCTCACACAAAGGGAGTAATCAGTAGTAATACATAATAGTAGGGACTTTAACACTGTACTTACATCTATGGATAGATAATCCAAACAGAAAATTTACAAGGAAATAATAGATTTGAATGCCACATTGGACTAGATGGATCTAACAGATATATTCAAAACACTCCATCTTAAAATGATAGAATACACATTCTTTTCAATGACACATGGAACATTCCCCAGAATAGATCACATATTAGGCCACAAAACAAGTTTTAATAGTTTCAAATAGACCATACATCTTTTCTGACCACAACACTATGAAACTGAAACCAGCCACAAGAAAAAGTCTGGAAAAAGTACAAATCCGTGGAGGCTAAATAACATGCTACTAAGCAATGAATGGGTCAGCCAAGAAATCAAAAAGAAAATCAAAATATTCATGGAGACAAATGAAAATGAAAACACAGTGATCCAAAATCTTTGCGATCCAGTAAAAACCATTCTAAGTGGAAAAATTTACAGCAATACAAGCCTACTTTAAGAAGCAAGAAAAATCTCAAACTACCAAACTACCTAGCCTTACACCTAAAGGACCTAGGAAAAATAATAAGAAACAAAACCCTAAACCAGTAGAAGGAGAGAAATAAGATTAGAGCAGAAATAAATAAAATAGAAACTAAAACAAAACAATAAAACAGATCAATGGAACTAGGAGCTACTTCTTTAAAAAGATCAACAAAATTGATAAATTTTTAGGGAGACTCATCCAAAAAAAGGGAACTCAAAGAAAATCATAAATGAAAGAGGAGAAATGACAACCAATACCACAGACATACAAAGGATTATATGAAAATATTATGAAAATTTGTATGCCAACAACTGGACAACATAGAAGAAAGGAATACATTCCTAGAAACATATAACCTCCCAAAACTGAATAAAAAATGGAAAATTCGAACTGACTGATTACTAGCAATGAGATTGAATCAGTGATAAAAAAAACTTCTTAATCGGGGATGCCTGGGTGCCTCAGTGGTTGAACATCTGCCTTTGGCTAAGGCGTGATCCTGGAGTCCTGGGATCGAGTCCCACATCAGGCTCCCTGCATGGAGCCTCTCTCCCTCTGTCTGTGTCTCTGCCACCCGTTCTCTCTCTCTCTGTCTCTCATGAATAAACAAATAAAATCTTTAAAAACAAAAACAAAAACCTGCCAATCAATAAAAGTACAAGACCAGATGGCTTCACGGGTGAATTCTACCAAACATTTAAAGAAGAGTTAGTATGTATTCTTCTCAAAATACTTCCAAAAAATTGAAGAAGATGGAAAGCTTCCAAATTTATTCTATAGGCCAGCATAACCCTGATTCTGAAACCAAATAAGGACACCACAAAACAAGGAGAACTATGGGCCAATATCTCTAATGAAGGTAAATTCAAAAGTCCTCAACAAAATATTAGCAAAACAAATCTAACAATACATTTAAAAAATCATTCACCAAGATCAAGTGAGATTTATTCCTACAGTCCAAGAGTGGTTCAATATTTGCACATCAATCAAAGTCATAGATTACATCAGCAAGAGAAATGATAAAAAATATGATCATTTCAATAGATGCAGAACAAACATTTGGCAAAAACAACATCCATTTATGATTTAAAAAAAAACCCTCAACAAAGGATATGTAGAGATGTGAAAAAGGTCATATATGAAAAACCTACATCTAATATCATACTGAGTGGTGAAGAACTGAGCGCTTTTCCCGAAAGATAAGGAATAAGATAAGGATGTCCATTCTCACCACTTTTATTCAACATAGTACTGGAAGAATCAGACAAGACAAAGAAATAAAAGGCATCCAAAATGGTAAGGAAGAAGTATAACTCTCACTCTTTATAAATGACATGATACTATATATAGAAAACCATAAAGACTCCACCTAAAAACCACTAGAACTTATAAATGAATGCAGTAGGTTTACAGCATATAAAACCAACATACAGAAATCTATTTCATTTCTGTGTGCTAATAATGAAGTAGCAGATAGACAAGTTAAGAAACAATTTTCATTTACAATCCTCCCCAAATAAAGTAGCTGGGGATAAATGTAATCAAGGAGGTGAAAGACTTATACTCTGAAACCTATAAAATATTGATGAAAGAAATTGAAGACAACACAATAAATGGAAAGATAGTCCATTCTCATGAATTGGGAGAACTAATATTGTTAAAATGCCCATACGACCCAAAACATTTTACAGATTTGGTGCAATCCCTATCAAAATACTAACAACATTTTTCAAGGAACTAGAACAAAAAGATCTTAAAATTTTTATGAAACCACAAGAGACCTCATATAGCCAAAGCAGTCTTGAAAAATAAGAACAGGGGCACTTGGATGGCTCAGTGGTTGAGTGTCTGCCTTTAGCCCAGAGCATGATCCCAAGGTCTTGGGATAGAATCCCACATCAGGCTCCCCACAGGGAGTCTGCTTCTCCTTCTGCCTATGTATCTGCCTCTCTCTCTCTCTGTGTCTCTCATGAATAAATAAAAATAAAATTTAAAAAAGAAGAACAAAACTGGAATTGTCATAAACCTAGATTTCAAGATATGCTACAAAGTTATAGTATCCAAAACATATGGTACCTGCACACCAATAGACACTTACATCAATAAACCAGAAGAGAGAGCTCAGAATTAAACACACAACTTTGTGGTTATTTATTTTTTTCAATAATTTATTTATTTATGAGAGTCACAAAGAGAGAGAGGCAGAGACATAGGCAAAGAAAGAAGTAGGCTCCCTGTGGGGTTCCTGATGTGAGACTCCATCCCAGGACCCCAGGATCATGCCCTGAGGCAAAGGCAGATGCTCAACCACTGAGCCACCCAGGTGCCCAACTTTGGGGTTAATTAATCTTAAAAGAGTCAATAATATGCAATGGGGAAGACAGTCTCTTCAACAGATGGTATTGAGAAAACTGAAACAGCTCCATGCAAAAGAAGAAAACTGGACTCCTTTCTCACCATACATAAAAATGTAACTCAAATGGATTAAAAACCTACATGTGAGAAGACCAGATACCACAAAAATCCTAGAAGAGAGCACAAGCAGTAATTTTTCTGACAATAGGCCACAGCAAAATTTTTCTAGATATGTCCCCTGAAGCAAGGGAAACAAAACAAAAATAACATGGGATGATATCAAAATAAATGGCTTCTGCACAAGAAAAGAGAAAATCAGCAAACCTAAGGGGCAACCTATTGAAAGGGAGAAGATATTGACATAGGACATATCTGATTAAATGCTAGTATCCAAAATATGTAAGGAACTTATATAACCTAACACATACATGAAAAACATACAATTAAAATGGGCAGAAAATGCATGAACAGACATTACTCCAAAGAAGACAGATAGCCAACAAACATATGAAAAGATGCTCAATATCACTTATCATCAGGGAAACGTAGATCAAAACTACAATAACCTATCATCTCAAGCCTGTCAGAATGGCTAAAATAAAACCCAAAAGAAACAGTGTGTTGGCGAGGATGTGGAGGAAAAGGAACCCTCATGCACTGTTGGTGGGAACGCAAACGGGCAGCCACTGTGGAAAACAGTATGGTTGGGATCCCTGGGTGGCTCAGCGGTTAAGCGCCTGCCTTCGGCCCAGGGCGTGATCCTGGAGACCCAGGATCAAATCCCACGTCAGGCTCACTGCATGGAGCCTGCTTCTCCCTCTGCTTGTGTCTCTGCCTCTCTCTCTCTCTGTCTCTCTCTCTCATGAATAAATATAAAAAAATCTAAAAAAAAAAAAAAAAAAAAAAAAAAAAAAGAAAACAGTATGGTGTTCCTCTAAAAAGTAAAAATGAAGTTACCCTATGACCCATGAGTCACACTACTGGGTAACTACACAATGAATAAGAAAACACTAATTTGATTGGATATATGCAACCCTGTATTTATTGCAGTATTATTAACAATAACCAAACTATGGAAGCAGCTCAAGTTATCCATTGATAAATAAAGGAGATATGGCATCTTTATACAATGGGATATTACGCAGCCATAAAAAGAATGAAATCTTGCCATGTGCAACAACATGGATAGAGCTAGAGAGTATGACGCTAAGTGAAATAAGTCAGTCAGAGAAAGAGAAATACCATATGATTTTACTAATGGGTGGAATTCAAGAAACAAAGCAAACAAGCAAAGAGAGAGAGAGACAAATCAAGAAACAGATTGTTAACTATAAAGAACAAATGGATGGTTACCAGAGGGGAAGTGGGTGCAGGGATGGATGAAATAGGTGAAGGGGATTATACATGGTAAGTGTATACTTACCATGAGGAGCACTAAGTAATGCATAGAATTCTTGAATCACTATAGTATACATCTGAAACTAATTAACACTATGTATTAACTATACTGTAATTCATTTAAAGAAAAGCAACATTAAAAAATAAATAAGTGGAAGCTGTTAGAGAAAGTTTACATTATGCAAAAAAAAAAATTAAAAACCCAATTTTTAAAAATCCATTTTTCTGTTAATGACTAGCTAGGTTGTAGCCAGTTGAGAGCTAGTATGTATAAATTTTTTATAATCATGATTTTGTAAATCTTTGTTGTAGACACTTGCTTATATAATTTTGGTAAATTTTAGAGTGAAATAGTTGGTCCATTTGGTAGGTAGATGCTTGTCTTCATAAGAAACTGCCAAATTGTTTTGAAAGTCGTTGTCACCTTGTATGTCCCCATATCAATGGATAAGAGATTCACAACAAAGCCTAAATACAATATCAGTTTCTAAAATTTTAATGATTATACTAAATGTGACATAGTATTTCCTTTTAAATGCACATTTCTTTGATAATTATGAGCATTTTTATGTGTTTTCGAGGGACACATACACATACACATGTACACCTACACATTCTACTGTAGTTACTCTTTAACCACTCACTCATGGGTTGTCTTTTTATTATTTATTTGTGGGAGGCCTCTATGTAAGTTTGATAGCAGTCTATGATAAATATGGCTTATAGCTTATGTTTTCCCCATGGTTTGCTACTTCATTTTCTTAATGATAACTTTTAATAATCAGAAGTTATCTTGATAAAACCCAATTTGTTCATATTTATTAGTTATCTAACCCAAGGCGACAAAAGTGTTCAATTCTAGACACTTTGGAGTTTTTGCTTGTTTGTGGAAATCTGTCCTCTGTCTCAGATTCTGAGTTTTTTGATACTGTAAAGTAGCAGGCCAAACCTTGTTTCTTTTTCTTTCTCCCCATACACTTATCCTATTTTTTTCATACCATTTGTTTAAAAATGTTTCTCCTCATTGCACTTTTTGTTAAAAATCAATTAACAGTGTATGTCAGTCCATTTTCTGTTTTACATCTCTATTTTTATACCAGTATTATAGTCTCTGGATTAATATAGCAGCTCCACAGTCAGTCTCAAGTTGAGGAAATTCTCCAATCTTCTTCAAGATTCTGTGTTTATAAGTCTTTTATATCCATATAATTTTATTTTATTTTATTTATTCATGGGACACACACTGAGTGAGAGAGAGAGAGACAGAGAGACAGAGAGAGACAGAGACACAGGCAGAGGGAGAAGCAGTCTCCATGCAGGGAGCCTGATGTGGGACTCGATCCTGGGACTCCAGGATCATGCCCTCAGCTGAAGGCAGACGCTAAGCCACTGAACCACCCAGGGATCCCTATATCCATATAATTTTAAATTCAGCTTGTTGATTTCATCAAACAGGTCTATTAGGACTTTGATTAATCTATGGATTTACTTTGTAGATAAATTCAGCGTAAATTGACATTTTCACAATACTGTGTTTCCAGGCAATACACTTATTACATCTCACCATTTATTTGTTTAATTCCTGTCAGAAATGTAGTTTTCAATGTGATACCCTTGATATTTTATTTATTAAACCAAACCCTAAATGTTAGGTCTGCTACTACCATTGCAAATGGATTTTTGTTATAATTTATTTGGCAATTATTTGATGGTTGCATATATAAATAAAATTGATTTTTGTATAATTACCTTATGTCCTATAATTTTGATTTTTTTTTAATTCCAGTGGGCTTTTTTTTTTTTTTTTTGAGATTCCACATGGGTTTCTATGTATAATGTCATATGAATATGACATCTCTGAGTAAAGAAAATCTTATTTTGTCTTTTTTAGTTTCTACATATTTAACTTTTTCTGCTTACCCTGTAGTACAGGATTGAACTACAAGTACCCTGTTCAATAAAAACAAGAGTTGGCATTCTGGCCTTGCTTTCAGTCTTGGAAGAAAATCATTTAATACTTTACCATGAAATAAGTTGTTAGAATTAGACTTCTTTTTATAAATGCCCTTATTAAATTCAGGGGAGTACCCCTCTATTTCTACTTGTTGACAGTTTCCATTATGAACTGTCATTGAATTTTGTCAGGTAAATTCTCTGCATCTATTGATAAGGCCTGTGTTTTTTCTCCTTCATTCTATTCACATGGTAAATTATCCTGATTGATTTTTAAAAGTTAAGACAACCTTGCATTCTTGAGATAAATCCTATTTGGTCATGTTGTATTTTCTTTTTATATATGGATGAATTCAATTTGCTGGTACTATATTAAAAGTTTTTGCATCTATGATACTGAGTAATATTGCTCTATATTTTCTTGGAATGCGTCTGTTTGTTTTGTTTTAGAATAATGATGGCCCCATAAAATAATTTATAAAGTCTGTCCTATCTTCTACTTTCTGACAGTGTTTGTATGTTATACTCTGTAATGTACTTTTTTCCTTAACATTTGCTAGAATGTAGCAGAAAACCCACATGAACTTAAAGTTTTCTTTGTGGCAAATCTTATATGGCAAACTCAGTCTCCATATTAAGTAGCTAATTCTACAGATTTAAAAACATTTTATGTATTAGATCAGGTAGATTGTGTTTTTTGAGGGGATTGGTCCCATAGCATCACAATTGTTGATTTATTGACATAAAACTGTTTCAAATGCTTTATAATCATTAACATCTGTAGGATGTTTAGTAAGAAATATTTTACTTATGACATTGGTAATATGTATTTTCTCTTTTTTTTCTTTCCCACACTAATGTATCTAGTCATGTCTCTATTAATATTTTCAGTGAAACTACTCTTGGCTTTGTTAACTTATACTATTATTTGTTCTATGTTCTTGATTTCTGCTCTTACATTCATTATTTGTGTTTTTATGCTTTTGTGAGTTTAATTTGCTGTCTTTCTTTAGCTTCTTCATGGGAAAACTTGATAGTTGATAGTAAACATTTTTTCTTAAGACCTTACAATTATAAATTTTCTTTTCTTTTTTAAATGTTTTTTTAATTTTTATTTTTTGTTAAGATTTTATTTATTTATTTGAAAAAGAGAGAGTGAGAGCACAAGCAGCTGGGGGTAACAGGCAGAGGGAATGGGAGAAGCAGGCTCCCCATTGAGAAGTGAGCTGATGTGAGGTCCAATTCCAGGACCCTGGGATTATGACCTGAGCCAAAGGCAGATGTTTACTTGACTGAGCCACACAGGTACCAGAAATTTTCTTTTAAATACTTCTTTAGCTATATTACTTCTGTTTTTATAGTTGTGCTTTCACTGTCATTCAGTTCAAAATATACTTTTAAGTTACATTTGTGATTTCTTCCTAGACATCCTGGTTATGTAAATTTTAGTTATATATTTTTAAAAGGAAAATTTTATAATATATGAATTATCTTATTAGACCTTTTATAAAAAATGTTGAATGTCCAATACTTAGGGCTTTTCTATTTATTTTTATCAGTTAAATTTAATTACACTACTGTCAAAAAATATTCTGTAGCATTTCACTGCTGTTAAGCAGTGATAAATATGTAAAGATGGAGGAGTTACATTAGGACTTTAGAAAATCTGTGGATTCCTCTGATTTAGTCTTGTCCTGAACAGTCACAGGACCAGCTGAGGAAGTTTCTACACCACCAGGAGTTCATAGTCCTTTCTGGGCCTTCAATTATTCACCATAGCTGGTGTTCATGCCTCAAAAAGATAGGTCCAATAAATATTAGATTGCTAGCTCCCTTTTGAAGGTACAAATTATTAAACTTTAGTTTTTGTCTTTGTTGGTTTGTTTGGATTTAGAGAAGACATGAATAAGAAGGAATGTAGAGCAAAGGATAAAAGATGTTTTAGAGTTTAATAAAAGTAAATTACAGTAATGTACTTCATGTCACCTTTAATTTGCTGTATGTTTCTGGGTATGTGAGCATGAAACAATGGGATAGAAGGATTTGAGTTATGAAAAGGTGCCAACTGGCAGAGGGAAATAATTTTCTTAAATTTTATTTAATGGCAGAGGTTATAGAAACCTCTCTGTTTAGAGAGAGCTATAAGAAGTAGGAGATATTCTCAGTCAGTAGTGGAAACCTACCAAATTTCCAAAGTCCTCAAGGAGGTACACAGCTGCAGATAATGCCCTCAAAGAATGAGTTTCTACCAGGTGCAAGAAATACCACTTGCCAATATCAGGAATTTTTCATACTCTCTTGGCCCTTTTTTATTTTGCTAGCCTTTTTTTAAACACTGGCTATGTGCCTGCCTGCTCACCAAGTGAAATAACTGATTTAAAACAACCTCAGCATTTTCTTGAGAGTTCATCACTCAAGTGGGAGAATTCAAGGTCAATTTCCCATGAGTTCTGTGGTTTCTGGTTCCTTGGCAGAACCATGTCTCAAGCCTTGCTGTGTCTATTCTGCAACAACACATGACCTATGAAAATTTGTCTGAAACCAGTCAGACAAAAGGCAGAACTAGTCAGGGCACTTTGCCAGCATCCATTCTAATGATCAATTCAGAATACTATGCTATCAGTTTGCTGGAACAATCAGTTGAGTTCCATTGAGCTTGATGGAAGTCAAAGATACTTCTCCATTGTGACAAGCTTCATGCATATCTGTGCAAGCTTAGACAGGGCATGAGCTCATGTTCAGTCACAACTTGTTCAACAACTGCAATAGGTGTGACTTTTTATCATCAAAGAATCCCTAACCTATAAGCTCTAGAGAAACCCTTTTCCCTGATTAGCTTTCCTAAGGGATTCACTTCTTATCTCTTTTTTTTATTTCTACTTTTCCACAAATCTCATCACTCTTGATGTACGTAGTCACAAGTGTATCGTTATTAGTATAGGTGTTTTGTAATTCTGGACTGGAACTTTTCCTCTAGTCAAGCCAAGATACACTGCATGGATTTTAAAAAAAAAGAAAGAAAGAAAAAAAGAAAATCAAATCAGCTCTTGTCATTAGTCTAATAGAGTTGTTTCAGCTTTCTTCCACTAAGGAACTATTTAACCACTGAACTTGTAATACACTAAATAGAACCAGAGTGGCTCAAAAGAATTAAAGCTGTTTCCTAACTTACTCCAAGGGTCATTAAGAGAAGAGTTTCCATAAATGTGTTCCCATCCCAGTTTACTCCTATTTAAACTTCTCTTATACTATTTGCTTCACTTAACAGAGCCTCCTAAATATTTTTTATTTTTTTAAATATTTTATTTATTTATTCATGAGAGACACAGAGACAGAGGCAGAGACATAAGCAGAGGGAGAAGCAGGCTCTATGCAGGAAACCTGATGTGGGCCTCGATCCTGGGACTCAGATCACGCCCTGAGCCAAAAGGCAGACGCTCAACCACTGAGCCACCCAGGCATCCCCTAAATATGTGTTAGAGCATTGATAAAATATTTAAGAATGATAGCATTTTATATAAATATTATAAATTGAGGTGGTGGCATACTTGTAAAAATATAAAAAATACAGAATGAAACTAGAAAAATATAGAACTGTAAAAAGACAAAGTGTGGCTAAGTAAGCTTCATTATTGATTTTTAAATATATTTAAATTTGAGTTTCTCTTCCATACCAGGCTGCATTCTATGTATTTAAAAATATATCACTGAATAAAACAGATGCAAATCTTGTCCGCCATGTAATTCATGTTTTAATTCAGGGTATAGAATTTTAACCAATAAGTAAAAATATGCTATGATAGTCTAGTGAGAAAATGTAAAGCATAAAGGAGTGTAGCAGCATGTGTATGGAAGGGTATGAATACACAGGATGGTCAGGGAAATGTAACTAAAAAATCATTTGAGCCAAGAATTGACAATAATCAGAGGGTAAACCATATAAATATGGAGTAAACAAGAAATGCCTCACTTTAATATTTTCTTTAATTTTTATTTATTTATGATAGTCACACACAGAGAGAGAGAGAGAGAAAGAGAGGCAGCGACATAGGCAGAAGGAGAAGCAGGCTCCATGCACCGGGAGCCTGACGTGGAATTCGATCCCGGGTCTCCAGGATCACGCCCTGGGCCAAAAGCAGGCGCTAAACTGCTGCGCCACCCAGGGATCCTGCCTCACTTTAATAGAAAGCAAAATGTAACTATGAACATAATATGAATAATTTAGTGACTAAATCCCTAATACTTAGCTATGTCCTATAAAGCGTTGGAGAAAAAACACATAAAATCTTCTACTGAAAAAAAAAAATTAAAAAAAAAATCCTCTACTGCTCAAAAGGAAATATAAGCTACTATTAGTATTTTTAAAACAGTATATGGAAGGATTAGAAAGAATGACTCTACAACACATTCCTAATTGCTTAGAAAAGAATTGTTATTCTGTAAGAATAATTTTCAATTATTTAGAACAGAAGTGAGTTTGTTTAGTAAAATTGCAGAACTTGCCTGGAAAGGAGGGAAGATATCCCAAAAATTAGGGAAGGATGAGACTGGGAAATAAAGATTAACATAAAAGGATGTAGAAACAAAATGCTGTAGGAACATAGAGAAAATCAGAATAAATAAACTCTTGACTGTAGAGAGAGTTGTTCAGTGATAGATGGATAAAGTGATGTTGGATTCAGGGGACCCTGATATCTGGGACCAAGTGCACATAGCTGCAATTACTAGAATAAGCAACAATTGATAGTAAAAGTAGGGCTTGCTTGCCAAGAGATTCACCTCCTTTTATCAAATATGTCTGAGTCATCTACCTTTGGTTATTGTTTGAGTTTGGACATAGATCCAGAAGTTCTCTGAAATATGCCTGTGTATAATACGTTAGCATATGCTAGTTTAGCTGATCTAAATTAGTAGTACTTCCCCTATCCCACCTTTTTTTTCATTTGGTACCCTCTGAAATAGAACTGCCACTTCTCTTGTCACTGCTACTAGTAGTAAAATCTGTAGTATATAGTCATATTAAAATCTCACTGTCTTTTTTTAGCAGATTTCCTTCCACACATTCCAGTATTTCTAATATTAACAATCTCTCTCTCTCTCAGTCTTTCCCTCTCTCCCTTCATCTTTTTTTTTTCCTTATACCACACTCCCAGCTTCCTTACTTTATCAAGTATTTGCTTCTTGGAAGCAGATCTCTGAATTTCTCTCCTCCCTCCTGCAATCTGGTTTATGTGCCCTCTACTCCACTAACAATCATCTTGATGATCTCCTAAAGGACTTCTAATTGCCAAATCCAATATACATATGTTAATCCTTATATTTTTTCACCTCAATGATTCTTTTTTATTTAATAAATTTAAGTAATCTCTACGTGCAATATGGACTCAAACTCTAATCCCAAGATCAAGAGCCCCACATTCTACCAACTGAGCTAGCCAAGAGCCCCTCCATGACTTTTGATTCTTTTTCCCTGTCATTGTTCAGGAAACTCTTGCAACCCACTCTCATGATCCTCTTCCTAAGTGAGAGATCACTGTCTCACTTCTGCTGCTTCCAATACAAATCTTTTAGTCTGAGTGATCTCATCCATGACCAGAGCTTTGCTTACTATAAATGTGCTGAAAATGCCCAGCTTTACCTCTTATTCAGATCTCTGCCAGTTGTTCCTGCCTTATTGACAACTCTACAAGGTCAAAGGTGGAAAAGTAGTACAAACACAAATTTGAACAGTTATTCCCCAGAACCTATATGCTCCTCTCCCTGTATTCTTTATCTTTCTTGGAGCATTTGCCAACCTGGTTGCTAAATACAAAGACTAGAAACTGTATTAGTCTTCTCATCACTCATAGGCAATTGACCACACAATTTTGTTAAGTCTATCCTTTTAGAGGATGTCACATTTGTCCCCTTCTCTTAATTCATATTACCACTTGTCTAGCTCATGTTTTTATCAGATCGGGCTTAATAGTTCAATGGTTTATAAATTTACCTCCTATTTTTCAATTTTATTTCTCTTCAATCTATTTCCTTTATTGAAATTATAGCAATCTTTCTGAAATATGAACCTGATCATGCCACTTTTTTGCTAAAATCTCTTAATGATTCTCCGAGATATAATAGAGACCCTTCCCAATAAACCTCCATCTTTTGACTCTCCTCTTTGCTTATTATCTCCATTTGCATGAATGCTCTAGCAATACTGGAATTTCCTGCTTTAATGTGTCCTGATTTGTACTATTTCACATAGCTACATTTTTGTCCATTGTGAATCCTCATTTTCTGGAATGCTCTTCTACCCCTATTTATCTGGCATTGTCTGTGAAAACTACTTTTATGCTCAAAGACATAGTAGGTTATTTTTAGTTGTGTATGGATTTTATGTCCAAACTTCTCTTATGACAATCATCACATTTTTCACTATTTTTATTTATATTTCCTCTCTGTTGGAGAGCAATCCTGGAACCTATTTTTCATTTTTGTATCACAAACACCTACAACTGTCTGGAACATGGTGATGAGAGTATAATGCTCAAGATATTTGTTACACAAGTTGAATTTGGCCATAGGGAACTAACAAAATATTTGTATAAAATTGTGAATGGATTCCTTTTTTTTTTTTTTTAAAGGACACTCTAACAGTACAGAAGAAAATAAGATAGAGATGAATCAAATAGGCACCATCTTGTTAAATTAGAGCTAGTGATAAGATATCAGGGAAGGCTTATCATGGAAAAAATTATGCATACCAAAAAAAAGAAGCATTTAAAAGATAGCAAGAGAGGTAAAACAAGCATGATAATCAAATCCTATATAAAATAGATAAGAAAGAAAAGTGTTTATCTATAGGAGCATAGGGATCAGAAATGATAAGAATATGGAAATATAATTAATTTTTAGTACTCAGGACCTTAATGAAAATAACTATTTTAGATTAGACAGAGGATATCATAAACTGTCTTATAAAGGATAGGAGAATATTAAAGAAAAACTCTCATTTAAAAGGAGTTTATTGACAAACTACAGAAATAATCTCTGAAAGCATAGTCTTAATGAGATACCACCTTACAGTAGTCAGGATGCCTAAAATTAACAAGACAGGAAATGACAGATACTTGCAAGGATGCAGAGAAAGGGAAACCCTCTTACACTGTTGGTGGGAATGTAAGCTGGTACAGCCACTCTAGAAACAGTATGGATGTTCCTCAAGAAGTTAAAAAAAAAAAAAAAAAAAAGAAGTTAAAAATAGAGCTACCCTAAGACCCAGCAATTGCACTACCAGGTATTTACCCCAAAGATACAAATGTAATGATCCAAAGGGGCACCCATACCCCAATGTTCCTAGCAGCAATGTCCACAAGAGCCAAACTGGGGAAACAGTAGAGAAGTCCATTGATGGATGAATGGATAAAGAAGATACATGTGTTTGTGTATATATATACATACACATATATACGTATATATGTGTATATATACACAAAGTATATATATACACACATATAAATATATATAAACATGTGTGTATATATATACGTATATATATATACACAAACACATGTATGTATATATATATATACTTGTGTGTGTGTACACACACACAATGGAATATTACTCAGCCATCAGAAAGGATGAATATTTACCATTTACACTGACATAGATGGAACTGGATGGTATTATGCTAAATGAAATAAGTTGATCAGAGAAAGACAAGTATCACATGGTTTCACTCATATGTGGAATATAAGAAACAGCACAGAGGTTCATAGACCAAGGGAGGTAGAACTGAATGGGAAGTCATCAGAGAGGGAGACAAACCATGAGAGGCTCTTAACTATAGGAAACAAACTGAGGATTGCTGGAGGGGAGATTGGCGGGCAGATGGGGTAATTGAGTGATGGGCATTAAGGAGGGTATGTGATTGATGAGCGCTTGTTATTATATGCAACTGATAAATTATTGAACACTACATCAGAAAATAAGTGTGTAGTTTATGTTGGCCAATTGAATTTAAATAAAAAATTAAATAAAAGGACTTTATTACTTCAGCATCATTAATGCCATGCCCACATTGGTAACACAGGAATGAAGAAATGTAGGAGATAAGAGAGAAAAAAGCCAAACATGGTCTAATGTTCAAAATTTAGTGATTCCAAATGAAAACATATGAAATGTGGGAAAAAAAAAAAAAAAACTAGAGGAGGCATAAGGTGTAATAGAGGTCTCATCAACCATGAATGAGATCAGATAGATATTATTACACTTTTTACATTTTCCACTGGTTGAAGTTAGAGACTCTTGTGACTCGGGCACAGATTCCAAATCCAGCAATTTAGGACAAGAGTTACAGATCAATATTATTAAGTCCTTGAACTAAATTTTCTATGTATACTTTAAGTTTTGTGTTAAATTAACAGAGACAGGTCTCTTGATGCCAAGAGGAGTTTGTTAGGAGGAAGCACACATGTTCCAATGGCCTCAGGGCTCTTGGAAGAGTGATTTCAGAGAAAGAAAGGAGAAACAGAGCATTCATGAAAAAAAGCGCTGATTGAATGCAGATGTGCTGCCATTTACATGTCTGCCTCTTGCCCTAGTCCACTAGCTCTGTGAGATCAGATTCCAGCATACTCTTTGGGCACTCTCCCCAGTATCCTTCTAACCACTCCATACCTTTTCTATTTCTTCGTTTCCTTTCAAGTGATGGAGTTTCAAAAGCATTCCTTTCATCTTTGCTTAAACTTTCCCCTACTGTAGCTAATGTTTCCTTTTCTTTTTTTTTAATGTCTGGCCTCTATCTATTTTGTTGATTCCCTATAAAACCTAAACAGAAGTAATACCAATACATAAATACACATATATAGACATACATTGCCTCTAAATACGTAGAGCTATACAGAGTTTCTAAACATCTATAAGCAAATTGCATCCAGACTAAACTATGCATTCCACCTCAAAAACATACATAGCAAACAACACAATACAAAGATTTCATGCTTATTCCCCAGAACTTCATTTTTTCAGCTTTTATATGACGTTTTCAATATGAACGGTGGATTAATGTTCATCTGTTACATCTAACAAATTTTCATCTGTCTGTTTTAATCTGTCTTGCTCAGAGCTATGCTCCTTACTTTCTGTGTCAAAATTATGATCTAAATTTAGATTGGTATATATTCTTTTTTTTTTCTTTTTTAATCAGAAAACCAAGAGATGCTGATTTTTTATTTGAATTACACTAATGTTGGGTCTTGATTGGACCAGATGGTCTGGCTCTGAGTTGCTATTACTTAATTTGTCTTAGTTCTCATTACTTTTGTTCCTGCTTTTAAAATTAATGCAGTGTGCCCAGTCTTCAACAGGAACTCATTTCTCAACAAGATACACCATGGTTCTTATATTGTACTCATTGATCATAGATATTAAGTATAAGGAAAATTTTGTGCTTTGATTCAATACAGATGGCAAAAATAAATAAATTTTATTTAAGAAGCATTTACATAGCATTCATTATGTGTCAGTCTCTGTCTGAGACAGAGATATGATATGATATATATATCACGATTCATGTAATCTTCATGTAGCCCCTTGTAGAACACTTCTATTTTCAAGACAAGGAAACTGAGACAAAGCCAGTAAAATAATTTGCACTAGATGCTACAAGTGGCAGATCTGTACCTCCAGAACAATTTGTCTAATAAACTTTAAACTATGATATCTATCTTTAAAGTTGGCCAGCAAACATTAGATATATTTTATAAGAAAATATTTTCATTTTGTGTAACTTTTTATTTTGAAAGTATTACAGATTTAGAAGAAAGTTTCAAAAGTTGTGGATAAAACTACTATATATCTTAAAACCAGATTCCTCAATTGTTAACATTTACCATATTTTGCTTTATAATTTTCTGTCTGCAGAAGTACGTTTTGTATTTTTCTAAACCATGTGAGAATAAGTTGCAGACATGATGCCTGTATATGTTCCCTATTAGCAAAAACATGTTTATACATAATTATTATATTTGTAAAATTGTACATTATACTTTTATAATTGATATAATTTTATTATATAATTTATAGAACTGAATTCCAATTGCTACAATAATGTGCTTTACAAAAGAAAAACAAAAATGACCCACAATTGAATTTAAAATCACATATTACATTTAACTTTAATCTATTTATCCTCTTACAATGTATCACTGTTCCTCAGTCATTCTTTATCTATTATGACCTTGATAAATTCAAAGATTGCAGGCCAGTTATTTTGTGGATTTTCTCCCAATTTGTATTTAACTGCTATTTCCTTTTGGCAAAATAGAGGTTCTGTAAATGATCTGGCTTTGTTTAGTTACAGGTAATAACTGATCATTTGGTTAAGGTGAGGTCAGCTAGATTTATTTCTCCATAGTAAAATTAATATTAGCAAATATTGTAATTTTTTAATTTGTAATTAGCAAATATTTTGTGGGTGGATACTTTGAGAATAAGCAAATAGCCTTTCTCCTATTAAATTTTCATAATCAAGAGTTAGTATCTATTGATTATCCCTACCCAAATCGATTATTACTAAATTTGTTACATGGCGATTTGCAAATTTCATCATTCCTTTTGAATTTACTAGGGGGCATTCTACCATACATAAGAACTGCTCCTCCTGCTCTATACATGTACATACTTAATTAGGAATTTACCTTACATTTTTGCTTAGTAAGATGTAATCTATCATTTCTTTATGTCTTTTTTTTTAAGATTTTATGTATTTATTCATGAGAGACACACAGAGAAAGAGGCAGAGACAGAGGCAGAGGCAGAAGCAGGCTCCATGCAGGGAGCCTGATGTGGGACTCCATCCTGGGTCTCCAGGATCACACCCTGGACTGAAGGTGGCGCTAAACCACTGAGCCACCCAGGCTGTCCTCTTTTTTTTTTTTTTTTTAATGATAGTCACACAGAGACCGAGAGAGAGGCAGAGACACAGGCAGAGGGAGAAGCAGGCTCCATGCAGGGAGCCCGACGTGGGATTCGATCCCGGATCTCCAGGATCGCGCCCCGGGCCAAAGGCAGGCGCTAAACCGCTGCGCCACCCAGGGATCCTGTCTCTTTATGTTTTTAATGTTCAGATTGCCCAACCTATGGACAGGGGAGGGTCTTTCATGAAGCCCTGATGACTTTCAGTCATGCTCCATCATTCCTTGAACATTACTTTCTTACATATATATTTATTTAACAGAGTTATTATTTGAAAGGCAGTTTGGTTGATTTGCTTACATTACATTTTACACTTTTTATGCTCCAGATTTATATTTTACTATTTTTGAAGATGTCAAATATTAACATGGTTCCAAAAGCAAAACTCTCTAAAAAGGCATACTCAGAGAATTATCATTTTTTCCATTTACTGTGAAGTTGATGGTATCCACAGTAGTGGATTTTGCACTTCTCTTGTATGAGTTAAGTTGAATACATCTTCTTGTATTTTAGGCTCATTTATATTCCTTTTGTCTTATGAATTGTCTATTATTTTCTCCGTTGAGCATTTGGACTTTTCACCCTAGACTTCTACAAGTTTTAGAGTTTTATCTGTAATATTTTTCCCTGGTTGTCATTTGTCTTTAAAATTTATGTGTTCTTTTTTTGTTTGGTTGTTGTTGTTTTGTTATTAAACAGTTTTTAAATGTATTCAAATGTGTTAATCATTTCTTCATTGCATCTAGATTTTGTGTCAAATTTGGAAAAATTTCACTGATATCTCATTACTGTCGTATTTGTACTGCCTCTTTTCTTTTTTTTTTTTAACAAACTGAATTTGAACCACTTAGATTTTATTTGTGCTTATAGTTTGAGGTATGGATCTAAATTTATCTTTTTCCAAAAGCTACTCAGTTTTTCCAGCATTCATTAAAAAGTTTATTTTAGCTAAGTGATATGGGATGCCTTCTTTTTTATACTAACATTTCATATATACTTGGGTCTGTTTATTGTATTTCTATTTTATCCCACTGACCTGTCTCTTTCCATCTCATTACCACACAACTATAGTTATAGGGGGTTTGTTTTTAAGATTTTATTTATTATTTGACAGAGAGAGAGAGAGAGAGAGAGAGAGAGAGAGAGAGATCCAGCACACAAGCAGAGGGAGAAGCAGGCAGAGGGAGAGGGATAAGCAGAATCCCTGCAGAGCTGATGTGGGGTTTGATTTCAGGAACCTGGAATAATGACCTGTGCCAAAGGCAGATGCTTAGCTGACTGAGCCACCCAGGAGCCCCAGTTATAGGTTCTTTATAGTATTTTTAAAATTGGCAGAACTAGGGTTTCTCTTAGCTTTTCCTTTCAAAATTACTCTTATATGTTTTTCCTTTCTTTTCTTTTCTTCTTTTCTTTTCTTTATTTATTCATGAGAGACACGGGGGGCAGAGACACAGGCAGAGTGAGAAGCAGGCTCCATGCAGGGAGCCCAACGTGGGACTCGATCTGGGGTCTCCAGGATTACGTCCTGGGCTGAAGGCGGCACTGAGCCACCCGGGCTACCCCTTACATATTTTTCTTTTGGAAGGACATTCATTATCAACTTGTCTATGTCCATAAGAAAAAAAAAATATAGTGGCTCTTTTGTAGTTTACTAAACTAGTTAGTTTAAGGAAAGCTTGTATTTCTATGATGTTAATGCTTTATATTTCTGTTTCCTTTTTTGTACTAACTTTATCAGGTTTAGATACAATAATGTAATTCATAAAAATAATTTGAAATACTCATGTGAACTATAGATAGATAGATTGATAGAGAAAGAGAGAGAGAGAGAGAGGGAATTTGGATTACATGAATGTTTGATAAAATACCTCTGGAAATCATCCAAATGTGGTAATTTTGTCTATAGGCCATTTCCTTAATGACTTTCTCTTTTCTTCTAGAGAAATCAGTCTTATAAAGATTTAAAAAAGAAAAAAAAAATGTTTACTGGAGTAAATTGCAGTAAATGGTTTTACTACAAAAATTATCTTTTTCTTTAAAAAACATATGCATTGAAATCTAATAATTGTTATAATTTTTAAAAGTATATTATTTTTCTATCATTATTTCTCCTTAATCATTTCTTATTCTGTTTTATTCACATTTTCTTACTTGAGTTTGCTTGTGGCTAGCCTATTTAATTGTTTTGAAAATAGAGATTTTTGATTTATTAGTTTACAGTTTTTCTGTCCTCTAACCCCATTATTTTCTACCATTCTGTTATATTTTTATTATTTGCTATATTGTATTTTTCTGGGTTTATTTTAGAGTTTTTTAGAATTTTTAAAAGATTTTCTTTAATTATTCATAGGAGACACAGAGAGACAGAAACACAGGCAGAGAGAGAAACAGGCTCCATACAAGGAACCCAATGTAGGACTTGATTCCGGAACCCCGGGATCATGCCCTGAGCTGAAGGCAGATGTTCAACCACTTAACCACCCAGGCATCTCAAGTTTTCTAGAATTTTGAGTTGTGAATTTAACTAGTTTATTTTTTTCTTATGATAAAAGAAATTTAAGATCTAGATTTTCTTCTGACATAGCTTTATAAAAATTTATCCAGTGCATCCTGATATGTGGTGGTTTTATTACTTTAGAAATTTATAGTTTTGGCTTTTATTTCAAATTTCAGACATATTAAATTTCCATATAGAACTTTCTTTAGGACTTTATCTTTAGTGTTTTATTATTTTTTGTGAGCAAGGTCATTTTCGTTGCAATATTTCCACTGTATTAAAGTTATTGATGCTCTTGGTAACCCGATCAATTTTGGTGATGTTGCATGCATACTAGAGCTAGATACAAAGGTGTTTTCCCCTAATCAGGGTGTAAGATAGAGCCATAAAATCAGCCATATTTGCTCAGATTTTCTTTGTTTTTATCTCTTTTCCACTGATCAGTGTTATATTGAGAGAATGATGTTAAAGTCTTCTATTTTTACTGCACGTCTGTGTATATTCCCATCCAGTTTCTGTAGTTTGTGCTTTATAAAAGTGATTTCTTTGTCATTTTATGTGTAAATATTTATAACTTGTATCACCATGGTGATGCAAATCTTTGTATTAAACAGTGGCTTTTAATGCTTTTGGGGTTGAACTTTACTTTGTTATTATAATTTAAACCCTTGCTTGGTATTATTTCCACCTTGCTCAATTCACTCTTAGATGTGTTTATTGTGTAGAGCATGGAGTGGCTAATTCTCTCTGAAACAAAATCAAAATCATATTTATTGAGTAAGTTAAGCCTTGAGTTTCCTGAAAAAGTCCTCATTGTCGCTTTGATCTTTTTGATGCTTTTTAGAAATCTGATGCTAGTCTAATGCTCTCATAAGTTATTTGATCTTTTTCCATGGAGCCTCTGAGGATTTTTTTCTAATCTTTAAATTCTAGTAATTTACTGTTATTCCTTAGAGTTGACTTCTCTGGGACAATGGTCTCAAAAGAATGGTGAGCATTTTTGTATGTAAATTCAAGTCTTCTTTTACTTCTGGATTTTTTTTCTTTTATTATAGCGTTAAATATTTATTCTGTTTCATTGTTTAGCTCTCCTTCTTCATGGAATTCAATTGTACATGTACTGAATCTTTTTTGCCTGCTTGCTTTTTAAATGATTTTTCTCTCAGAACATTTTACCTTTTTTCTTTATTTCATTTTCATTCATGTGATGTTTTCCTACTTTTTTTCAATTCCCTCTTTTAAACTTTAATTTGAATCTGTTCTTTAATCATCTAGTCCTTTAAATTTTGGTTTTTAATATTCTTTGTTCTTGTACGAGTTAGTTTCCTATTCTTTCGAATGTTTTCTTTTACTGCTTAATTTCCAAGGCATTTCTCCCTTTTTTAAAAATATTTTTTTCCAAGAAGCATTGCCTTTCTAAGGTTGTCTCAGGTAATCCTATATTTTTTAAAATTCCTTTCCTAAACTATGTGCTTAGATTTAACATGTCTCTTGGTATTTTCAGATGTAGAGTAGACTTTCTCCTAGTGATTGTATTTCCATATTGTATCTTCTAATTCTCCATTTGCTTACAGGATTTTTTTTTAAGATAATTTCTTGGTTTTTTGAAAAGGCTTCTACAAGAGCTTAGTAAATACTCATATTAAAATTGGTGTTTATTTTACTGTTAACAGGCAATTTAAATTCATAGTGTTCACTCTTTCCAAGTTAGGCTGAAGGCATGATTCAGGTGGATTTGCCAGTTCTTCTTATTGTTCTTATTTTTTAGAGAAAATGTTGACATATTTCAATTTAAGTAGCCCCATTATCAATGTTACATGAAATAAAAGAAGTTACCCAGAATTTAAATCTGCCTTATTGAAAATATAATTATTTTAAAAATATTTAATATATACTCATTAAATTATATACACACATACATACCATTTAATATGTGTGCATATATATGTATATATGTACATACATACAATATATATAATTGTGGCTCATTTATATATATGTGACTCTATATATTTTATATATAGAAATTGTGGCTTATTTAGATTAACATATGAATTAAGTGATATATTTATGGCAGTTATCATTAATCAACTGATTTTGGAAACTTTTCTAGTAAAGAATCTCCTAATTTAAAAAAAAAAAAAAAAAAGAATCTCCTAATTTAAAATCATTTTAATAAAAAAATATTTGGCCACCTTAACTCCAATTATGGTATTTGAAAGATTGAGATATTTTTATATTTATTATAACTAATGGTTGTCCCCTAAAAGTATAATAATAAGCCTTAGTAGTATAGCACACAGTTCATATTTTAATATGAACCAGGTAGGAGATTCAATGGTCTCTGAAATTTATTCGTATTCAATTCCTAGCAGTGGTACTTTAAAAATCTTACTTGTGCTACATATCTTCTCTATTCAAAGCCTTCAATGATTTCTCATCTTATTCCAGCCAAAATATCATAGTAGTTTTGAATGACCTATAAAATCCTACAGGTTTTGGTCTGTGGCTATCTTTCTAAAATTATTTATTTGCTATTTCACTCACTGTGTTCCAGGTACATTATCATCCTTCTTTGTAGTCTATTAACACACCAAGCATATTCCTACTGAAAGGTTTGCATGTAGTATTCCTTCCTCTTGAAAATACTTTCCTAAGATATATACATGTTTATACCTATAGTTACTACAGTTTGATAGTTATAAGTCTCTCTTCATATATAAAATCATCAATGATAATAAGATTATCATTCCCAGACCATGTTATATAAAATAAATACTTCTTCACGTTCTCCCCTCATTCCATACATTTTCTGTTTTCCCTCCATAGAGCATAATGTCTCTGAAGGTAGACACTGTGTCCCATATTTACAGAAACTAGAACAGGAAAAGCTTTGAGCATATAAAAATTGATCAGTAAATATTTGTGGTAGGAATGAAGGACTGACTGACTTTTTTTTATTTGGTCTCCATCTCCTTAAAGGGAAGAGATTTGTCATCTTAAATGAAATTAATCTGAATCCCTCATGATTCTTAGTAAGATGTTAAAGCCACACATAAAGGCTGCACATTAAAGACATACTGATGAATATTGAAGAGCCATTTTATTTTATATCATTCATTTTCTTTTTATTTCAACAAATGTTTATAGAGCCCATATTCTATAACCATTTACTGTGATAGGTACAAGTAATACTAAATTTAATAAAACATGGTATCTGCCATAAAAAAAAACTGCTAATCGTTTCTAACTCTAATACGTAAAAAGAGCAGATTTGTAGGAACCTAAATTTTGCATCAGAATATTTTCTGCTAGATATTTAGAAAGCAGGAAAAAACATTTTATGCACAATGTGGGTATAGTGCCTGATTTTAGAAGCCTGGTTCATGTTCATAATAACATACTAAGAGCCAGAAAACAATTACATAAAATACATAAAATAATAGATACCAACTCCCCAAACCAAATAATCTCGTTAAGAAATGGCTCAGCGGTTTAGTGCCACCATTGGCCCAGGACCTGATCCTGGAGACCTGGGATGGAGTTCCACATCGGCCTCCCTGCATGGAGCCTGCTTCTCCCTCTGCCTGTGTCTCTGCTTATCTCTCTCTGTCTCTCTCTGTCTCTCTCTCTCTCTCTCTGTGTCTCTCATGAATAAATAAAATCTTTTAAAAATGTCTAAATTTTGTCTCTATTTCCATTTATCGTGTTGTTATGGAAACAAGCCAATTATAAAAAAGCAGATGTGTTTTTATTCTGAATGGTGAGAGATTTCTAAATGATCTTTGTAAAGTGATGCTCACACAAAAGCAAGTATATTTGGGAACATTATATTACAACTTCTTTGGATACAAAGAAAATTGGTCTAGACTTAGATGAGGAGCAACTAAATATATTGCTTCTTTAAACATGCATTTTTATTTTTCAAATTTTCATCTAAATAGGTGACTATACTGCATATTTTTAGTTCTAGAGAATTCTTGGGTCAAAAGACAGTTACAAAATTTTGAAGCTTCACATGGACATGAAGTCTAAGTGCTTTCAACTAAAATGATTACTTTTGAAATAGCAAGAACACCATATTTTTCATGTTCTTCCAAGTAGAAGGTAACATATATGATTTCCAAAAATGAAGGAATGATTTGCCATATCCTGAAATGATGGACGAAGGGAGAAACAACTCCATTAAATCTGTGCGCAATTGAACTACTTGATAAATGAAACACAAGGCTGAAATTGGAAGAAGCAAAAGTATCAGAAAAGAGAGAGATAATCCGCTATTTCATCTATAGATCTATTGTCATGACATCTATCATGTGTTTTGAGAATTTACACATCTGTATCTCTAATCCCGAATAATGTCTACAATAATCCTTAGACACCACACATTCAACAATGAGATTTATAATTCTGTCGGCACCCTAATGCTAACATACCTGAAATGAAACCTATTATCCTTGAACCATAATGTAGTCCTTCTGGATTTTATATTTCAGTGAATGGCCACTCTTTTTACTTAGGCAAACAATATGGAAAACATTTAGTCAAGCTGTTTAACTTCACATCAACTGCTCCTAATATATGATTTCATCTGCCTCACTGAAACCTACCTTCTTTCCATAATCATTACCCCTACTGAAAATAATGACGAACTCATGTGATCTATGGAAATGTTTACATCACTAGTATCTTAAGGGATCAGAATGACTTATTCTTATACAACATTCATAATTACACCAATAATAATTTTCTTAAACATACATTTGATCACATAATTCTCTAGTTTAAAATATCCTAATGTCTGTAGTACCTTCTCCTTAGGAAGTCATATAATGTTCTCTGTATCCCAGGATTCAGTTTCATCTTCAGCTTCTTTGCTGGCCACTTGCCCCTCCCCAAGTGTTCATGTTAGTATCTAATCATTTACTCTTGTCTTTAAGGATCCATATTTCCTTGTTTATTCATTCATGAAAGACACAGAGAGAGAGAGGGGTAGAGACACTGGTAGAGGGAGAAACAGGCTCCATACAGGAAGCCCGATGTGGGACTCCATCTGAGACTCCAGGACCACATCCTGGACTGAAGACAGATCTACACTGCTGAGCCGCCCAGGCTGCCCTTCCTTGTCTTTGTACATTCTGCTCTTTCTTAGAAAATCACCTGGTACCTTTCTCCCCTAACCCACTCTTATGTACACTTTATAACTTATCTCACATATTCCCTTCTCTAATAAAATTTCTTTCAACACTCCATTTTTCAGGCTGAGTTAGGTTTGTCCAAATGTGGTCACATGATACCTAGCCCTATTATCTATAATTTGTCAACATTTTGTCTGTCTTCCATTGAGATTCTTGAGAGCACATTCCATATATTATCTGTGTCTCTCCAGAATCAAGTCTATTTTCTGAGAAGAATCTTACTCATTTAGTAACTATAAATGAATAAGTGGTGGATTGATGAATTTGTGAATAATGCCTATGTTAGGTAGAAAAATAGCCTGCTAAAATTACTGCATCCTGATTTCCAAAAATGTTAATATATAACCTCATATGGCAAATGGTTTTTGCAGATATGATTAACTAAGAGTTTTGAAACAAGATTATCCTACATTGTCTAGGAAGGCCCAATATAATCTCAAGGGTCTTATAAGATGGAGGCAGGAGTCAGAGAGCATTGAGAAGCCACCCAGCTGGATCTGAAGATGAAGGAGCCACAAGTCAAGAAATTCAGATGGCCTCTAGAAGTTAAAAAAAGCAAGAAAACAGTGTTCCCTAGAATCTCAGATACCTTGATTTTAGCCAAGTGAAACACATTTCTAACTTCTGACATCTAGAGACCTAAGATAATAAATATGTGTTGTCTTAAGCCACTAAATTTGTAGTACCTTATTATAACAACAATGGAAAGCTAATACAGTTGCTTATCTTATCATCCAGAGCCCATAACTGGGAAAGCAAAAAAAAAAAATATATACAAACATACTTCATTCACTGAACATGGAAATTTAAAATGAAATAACCATCTTAGGTTATTTTCCTGTGACCTTTATGGCCAAATGGGATAAAATACTTTGGGCAGATTCAAGTTAATACTAAATACTATTTTAGAGTAAAATCTTAAAACTTACACAAGTAATCTATTTCATTTTACTAACAAGACATTTTTACACTAAAAGTTACTTGTTTAATCTGAAATTCCGATATTTATATTTGATAGATGACAACCCTAATTCTGGGAGATATTAGATTTAGCATGGCATTAAGATGCAAGGCCACAGAATTTCATCCTGGTGCTTCAAATAGTCAATGCTTTAGATCTGATGTTGATTTGATTTGAATATGGCCAATCCAGGACAACTCCTACATTGATTTTGTGTCCAGATTATCTAAAAGGGGCCCTTAGTCTGATTTGGTTAGGTATATGAAGAATGTTCATGAATGACCTATGTCTAAATAGCTCTGAATCCACTGTAGTTTTAAGGTAAGGACGTGACCCATGCTTAGTAACACCCCTCTCAGACTGCTATGGAAATGGCCAGAGTATCTAGACATACTGACAGGGTAATTATGATATCTTGACAGGAAAGGATTTATACTTGATGAAGGGAATGTTCAGTGCATTATGAATGATTTCCAGGAATAGCAGTTCTGGATTACAACTATGCTTAAGTGAAAGGACCCGTTAGAATCTCACACATGAATTCAAGCTGCACAGAATTTCCCTACCTTGAACAGACTCTTTTTGGTTATATATTTCTCCTTTCCTTTCTGTATATAAAAAAAAAGAGAGAGAAAGAAAGAAAAAAGAAAAAGTAAAAAAAGGGAACTTTCTGGCATTTTTTCTTTAACAAACAAATGACATGCTTACTAAGATCTCCCCTCCCTTGTAGATGTTTAATTTAGAATCCAGCATGACATTACTGCCTGTGTTAGATGTCTTATTCTACAGCATTCATAAGCATGTGTTGCTTCCCAGCCAGAACAGAGGCAGTTAATGATGTCCATAATGCTCCATCAACATGACTTAAATTCAAAGATGTTTGCATGTGTAATAATCACACTGGAAAAAAAGTGATAATTAAGATTCTGAAGTACAAAAGGGTAATGCACTGTCCTCTTCCTCAGTAGGGAAGTTCATTAGCAGTGGAATCATGTCATTTGCCCATCTGTTCATAATTGCATTCACCCCAGGAACTAAGTGAAGGAAGTGACATCACATGGTCCTTATACACACAAGTCTGTAAATCACATGTATGTTCTTATCTGCATGGATGACTGTGGGGGACAGGGGGATGCTCAGCAAAACAACAACAAAATCCCACCGGCAACAGTAACAACTAATTGAACCTTTTCCAAGCATAGCATAGGCAGATGACCTCATTAATTTTGTACTGTTGACAAGATATTCTATCTCTAGGAAATCTCACAGAAAAATATACGCTGTTGTTTCTGTGTGCTATCAAGGCCATGTTGGGGGATAATTATCTTTCAACTGGTTGGAGACACACCTCTTGTTTGTATGTCCTAAACATCGGGTGCTTAGCAGCTGCTGTAATACCAATGGGCGAATGAAACAGGCCCTCATTAGATTAGCACTGAGCTGATTGCTGGTGCCAGTCTCATTATTATTGGTGACTAAACTGGCAGATTGTCAGGATGTCTCATTGGGAGATGAGCTTTTGCAGTTCTTTGTTTGTAGTTATTATAAACAAAGACGTGAAAGCAATCCCTTGGGTATAGTAATGTCTCAGAGGCTTTGTGTGTGCGTGTGCGTTTGCGTGCGTGTGTGTGTGTGTGTGTGTGTGGCAATCAGCTTGCAAAGGCAGCATAGGTAAACAACTTCTTTTTTTTTTTTTTTTTACAACTTCTTATTTTAAGGAACAATATTAATTAAAGCATGGAGTGTGGTTTGGAAAGAGAACTTGTTAATCATTCAATATCACCTGCTCTGATCAGGCCCACCAGTTGAAAATGATACACAAACACACACACACACACACACATTTTTTTTTGCCTCAAATATACTGTACCTGTCGTGAAAACCAATGAAAATATAGGCTTCCAAGTGGTGAAAACCTGTTTTTCATTTTAAATAATCTGCAAATGTGAGACATTACATCATAGTCTTAAATGCAAAGCAGATTTTCCTTCTTTTCTTGGAAAATAGTATTGAGTCCAAAGCCCCTACACTGCTGCATTGCATACTTTTAGAAAAGGTTAGGTCACCAAATGAAATTATCAATCTATCTAGAAAAAATGATTCAAAAGCATTTGGCTCACAGTGCTAAGTGTATATTTGCAAAATAAATACTGGCATTGGAATTATAGTATCTACTTGAGTAAATGAAGAAATGGGTCTGATTAAGTGACCTGAAGCTTAAAACAGTATCTATAATATTAAACAAAAAGATATAAGCAATGTCTCACTTCACTTTGCCAAGTTAGTATATGCACAAAAGTAGATGACAAATAGCTTTAATCAAACCCTAAGAGGGAAAATAATTTGCATATTTCAGAACTCTTTTTGGATTTAAGACACAAAATGCTCTTCCCCAAATTCTGTGTAGCTATTACTACATAGCAAAAGAGATTTTAAGAATTTAAACCCCAATGGGTTTGTTGCTAAGTACAAGGTAAACTCCAGAAGGTTGAATATTTTTTTTCCTAGGAAAATATCTATAAACAGCTCCAGAACCGAATCTGATCCTTTTCTTCTAGTTTGTGAGGATTTAGTGTGAATTGCTCTCTTTCAGTAAGACATACCTTTTCCAGGAGAACATGTCTAAGATAAAGTGGAGGCATACAAAAAAATTAGGTGAGTTTCAACTATTTTCATAGAAAGTCATATGAATGTTCCATACATTTTAATATTCAAAATCTAGCTTTGTCCTTAAATAAAAGAGATAGTTGGCAGTCCAAACCATGCATCCACAGAATTTTGATTATGCTAGAAATGTCCTTCATTTTCTCTGTATTGTCTTCTCCCTGTCTTCAGCAAACATCCAAAATTATTACTATTTATCATAGAATTATCTTCATAAACTTTCAGAAGCTCACCTACAATACATGAATTCTTCAGGACTGTTATTCCCTCTTATGTGACTAAACTCTGTCTTTTAGTAACCATGTATCTGGAGGATATGTGTGTGAGAAACAATGCAAGTTTTTCTTGGGGTCACATATTTATTTTACCTGGAACATCAACAGAGAAACTCAGCCTATATACTTTTCACCAAAAATCTTTTAAAATATGCAATGACTTCCAACAATTCTCACTGCAAATGCATTTGAGTGAAATAATCATCTTTTTAATTTTTAAAAGTGGTTGAAATATATAAAAACTCTTAGCTCACAAGTTGCACAAGAACAGGTGGCAGACCTAGAGATCAGAGTCTGTTAACATCTAATCTAGAGCACCTGGGTTGCCTGGTGTCCATGTGGTGTGGAGGGGGCTTAAAATTCCTGAGCGCCGGGGCCCTACAAGTCTGTTATCTATATATCTTTAGTCTCTTGTAGGAATCACCAAAATGAGCACTTACCCTATATCATTTCTAGTCTAGCACTTGTTAACACCTGTTGCTTGGTAGGGTGCTAGGGGCCAGAAGATTCTACCTCTGTGACCTCAGTCTCTCTTCTGAGTTCCTGTTTTACCCAGATAAATTCATCTTCTTGGAACTAAGCTACTGGATTAGAAAACAACTACTTCCAGGAGCCATGGCTGTCTTACATACTGTACAATGGATGTACTGCATCTTACATGAGCCTTGCATTACTTCTATGCAGCCTTGACCTCATCACAAATTACAAGGGCCACTTGTGGTTCTTGACTAGTCAGATGACAGACACAGATGCTAATTTCTAACTGCTACTATCTGTATTTGTGTTAATTTAAATCTGCTAAGCCCACAACCTTTTTGTCCTGTGGATATAAACATAACTGGTTAGAAGTGTATTAAAGTGATGATTATGTGAAATCTTTACCCAGCATATCTAAGATGATACCAATATTTTGGTTAGTTTGTTCCCTAAGTCTTATAGGAGAATAGGTTCTGGATTCTGATTCGGAATCACTTATCATTGCTGCTACTTACTGGTTCTGTGACTATGAGTATAATATTTCATTTTCTAATTCATTTCTGCAACAATAAAGGGGATATATGAATGTATCTAAGTTATAAGAGTGTTTATTAAATATGATAACATACACAACTAGCTCTATATGGTTCTGTTTTCTATCAATGGCATAACAATTTACCACACATGTAATAGCTTCAAACAATACACACTTACTATCTTACATTTTCGGTAGGTCAGAAGGTGAGCACGGCTTAGCTGAGTTCTCTACTCCAGGATCTTATCAGACTGTAATTCAGCTGTCAGCCGGAGCTCTGCCTTCCTCGGAGGTTTGGGGAAAGACCCACTTCCGAGCTCCATCAGTTTGTTGGCAGAATCCATTTACTTGTGACAGCAGAACAGAAGCTTTCATTAGATGGAAGCTGCTCCAGAACTAGGTCCACGTGCCCTCTCTTGCCATGTGGGCTTCTCCCACATAGCTACTCACCTCATAGAAGCTTTCTTCTTCAAAGACTACAACAGAGTTTCTACCTTCACAGAGGGGCTTTCTACCTGAGAGTTTACTCCAAAATTTTGTGTATATGAGAATTCCTCTATATCCTGTTAAAAATGGGTGTGGTCCCTACTCCTGGGTATTCTGCTTCAGTAAGACAGAAGTAGGAGCTAGGAATGTGTACTTTTAACATGCCCTTAAAAAGAATGCCCTTTAGGCTTTTTAATGGAGTTGTCCTGAAACATATTTGAAAACACAATGAATCTTTTGGTTAAAATAAAACTATTTGACTCATATCCAGGAGTTTGGTCATTTTAGTTGTCCAAAAGAAGGTGTGATATTAAGTTTGTGTCCATGAAAATGTGGTAAATAATGAATCAAAGATTGTCAGAAGATATAGAAATATATATACCTGTTAATATTTCTCATATAATAGCCATTGCCAATCCAGGAAAAAGCAAATTATTCAGTCTATCTAAAAAAAGATGAAGTAAGGGAAATGCCACTCCATACCACAAATGACATAAGAGATGAAACAATACTAAAAGGGAAACTGGAATGTGTTCAGTAGAATATAATTGAAAATATATTTCCTGTGCTGTGTAAACTATTAATAAATTGCCTACAGTCTCACTATAAAAGAGCTTAATATTTAATCAAAGGAAATTAGAGTGTATTTAAAGCCACTAATAAGAAACCAAGCAAAGAATTGAATAGTAAGGAAACTATTAGCACTAAATTAAAGATGCATAAACATATTAACTACATATTAGACCACATTCTACATCTAATTATTCAGAGCCAATATTATATCCCCTGTTCTCTAAATGATACAAAAGGCCAAACAATCTTAGGAGATTCATTTTTATAATTAGGCAAGAAGTCTCATTTATTTGAAAGAAGACAAACTTTAGAAAGATATAGATGTGGTTTAAAATTGAACTGCATCCCATTTTATGTATGTGTTGAGATCCTTAATATCTTCTTCATGATACTTACATGTAAAACGGTGGCAATATTCATTGTGGCTTTTGTGAGAAACAAGTAAGATAACTGCATAATAAACTGTATGACTCATGAAAAGCATGCAATAAATATTGGCCCTCTGTCACGAGTAGTCAGTCTGAGAGAAAAAAAGTCCAGCATACTTTCATATATGATTTTATTACCTAAAATGGAAATGTCTAGCCTCAGTCTTCCTCTATTTCTTTTAATAATTTAGTTATCTTATAAAATGAAGACCTCAGTCTTGGATATTTCTATTTGTGTGAGTGGTATGATCCTTAGAAATGTAACATGCCAATATATTTTCAAATACTGAACTTCTGAGTGTCTAAGTTAATAAAGAATATTTCATGTAAGACCCAGAGCCTTTGTGAACGTTTCAATATAGTTGCATTATTTCAATCTGAATCAGTGAATAATTGAACATAGGAATACCAGAAATCCCTAAAACTTATTTTACTCAGACTAGGACCTTCCATATAATGGAAAGATTGAGCTCTTGTCTCTGCAGTGTTCCTTCTTTGCACTTGTCCCCATCATCATTTGTTTTCTTAGAAATTCAGTGTTGACTCAGAGCCTAAGGATTGTCTCTCTTTTCAGCCAGACATACTGCAAGTCAAGGTCACTTATTTGTTCAACTTTGGACCAATTTACTGCTAGTCCTGCTCTGATCTCAAGTCTCTAGTTCTTGGAGAGTTGCCTCATCCCAAAAATGCTTGGAACTGAGTTTCTGCCTCATACTTTGGATACACTGAAGTGGAATTTGTATGGCCTAGGGCACTTTTCCAGTTTCTTGATCTTTTTCTCTGTGAGCTTGGTTTTCCCTCTAAGTGTTCAAAGTTCGACTTTACTCCACCCTCAAATTTTTCTAGCCTGAAGTCTAATTTCTGAGTCTAACTTCTGTCAGACTTCTCCACTGTTCTCTATTCTCCCCTCTTCAAATCCCACAGATGGCTAATCCTCCCCCATTCTTAGAGAGAGTCTGGTTGGAAATATTTGTTTATGGTACTTGATTCTACCAAGACTTAATCCCAGGGAAAGAATGTTTTGTGCCTTTCCTTAGACTGTTTTATTCATATAAGCATCCTTAACTGTAATTCATTTTTAGAGACCTATAAGGTATTCTTTGTGGCTTTTCTAAATGGACTTATTTTGTTCAGTGTGACCAATCCTATTGTTCTGAAAAATCACATATATTTTCCTGGATAAAGAGCTGTCTCTCTGTTTTGTACCCTTCCTCAGGAGAAAAACAAAAAGTATCTGCCAACAGAAAATACCAAAAATGTAGGAATAGAGCAAATTGTAAAACAAAACAAAATAAAAATTTAGTTATATCTTCATACTTTTGTTATTCTTCCAGTAATTAACACAATATTTCAACTTTCTATAGAAAATTTCCTATTTTTAAATCATAAATGTTTCTGAAAAGTAGTATTTATATATATATATATATATATATATATATATATATATATATCTCCTAGCTATATATAGAGAGATCTGCATATATATGCACACACACACACACATATATATATATGCATACATATCTACTAAGGTCACATTAATATCTTTAGGCTGAAATCACTGGAAATTTTTTATCCACAAACACACAAAGTATACAGTTGTTTCTAATACAGTCTCTTTATTCATCTATTTTCATATTTTGACAGTGTAAAGTTTTTGGTCATTTTTTACATAATTCACACTAAACATACTACTGTTTATGAGGCTAATTGATGGGACCTCATACCATATTCATTTGGTGTACTCTCTTGCACTTTAATATTTGGTTTAAATGGTAATACTGATGTATTCTACATGCTATATTTAATAACTGGAAGCCTGGAAGCTGTGACAAATTAATCTCTCTCAGAAGTCAAGAATAACCATGGTTCAAATATTACCCTTCCATTCCTAGCAGGACCATGCCCTAACTAAACTCTTAAAATTATAAGGTATATTGGATAATCCCTTTTTACTGGCTTAATGGATATGAATATTAAAGCTGTTTCTTGGATTTAGACCTGAGTTTGAGTCACTTCTCAGTAACTTATCAATTAAATAGCTCCAGTTTACCTATTTGAGACTTAAATCCTCATCTATAAAATATAGATACAAAAAAAAAAACACTCATAGGGTAGTTTTCTAAAGTAATATGTGAAGCGCATAGACTTTGGTAAATATTCACTAAATATTTTGAATGACTAATATTATTAAAATGAATAAGTGTTTTTAAAAGTAGGAGTATATTGGGCCATTGGAGTGGCTCAGTTGTTTAAGCATCTGTCTCTTGGTTTTGGCTCAAGTCATGATCTCATGGATCTGGGAGGGAGTCCCTCATCGGACTCCAAACTTAGTTGTGGGGGGTCTACTTGAAGACTCTCTCCCTCTGCTCTTCCTCCCACTCTCTCTCACAATCTCTCTCTGTCTCTTTAAATACTTATTTTAAAATAAATAAATAAATAGAAGTAGAAGTTTATTGAACTTGCTAATTTTATTCTAGTATACTTTAAAATTTGTATGTTTGAGTAAAATATGCCTAGAAGTGTACAATGTAAAAAAAAAAAAAAAATCACTATTCCACTCACTGTGGTTTGGTTTTGCCCCAGCCATCAAAAGTGCTTTCAGCAGTGATTTTCATTTTACCATGTCTGATGAAGACATGCCTGCCCTGCTTCATCAGACCTCTCAAAGATATTTGGTACTAGTTGACATTCTTCCCTATATATTGCGATTCCTTAGAGTTTAGTCTTAAGCCTCATATTATCTTTCTGTATATTCTCTTTCTTGAGAATCCTACCAAAAGTTATCATTTATCTCCCCTGATTATAATGAAGGACTAAACTGAACTCTTTATTCACAGAGGAAATAGTAATTGTTCCTGAGATGAGAGTTCCTTTAAATCCCATAAATTTATGTGCTCACGTAAGTACTCTTTTCTTCTTTTGTCCTATTATGAAAGAGAAAGTTTCACGCTGCTTTCCCACTGCTTGATCAAATCTTCTAAGCATACTGTGGCTATCATGTCTGTCTTCATTTTTAGGACATTAACACTGTCAACTGTATTTTTCTTCTCTAATCAATTCTATTCTCATTAATGGATATTTTATCTATATTATATTGTAGATTCTTGTCATCTATAAAACATAATAAAAATAATAATTGCAAAACTTTATTTTTCCTGAGCTATCAACTTATCTCTCTCCATGTCACAGCCAAATTTCTAAAAAGAGTTTTATTCAATATTTACTATCATTGTTTCACTACTTAGAAGTTCTTGACTCCAAATCTATTTTGCCCCACAAAACTCCTAAAACAGCTCTTGATAAGGATTTCTGTGCTCTCCATGTAGCTAAATTCAGTCAAAAAGAGAAAGAAAGAAAGAAGAAGAAAGAAAGAAAGAAAGAAAGAAAGAAAGAAAGAAAGAAAGAAAGAAAGAAAGAAAGGAAGGAAGGAAAGAATCCACAATAGACCACTCCCTCCATCTTCGGTTTGTATACCAAATACCAAATACCCTTGGTTTCCCTTACCCCTCTGGCTATTTTCTATCAATGCCTTTGTGTATTCCTTTTCTTCTACTAGTAGGAGTTCCTCTGAGTTTGGTTCTTAATAGTTTTTCTTATCTTTATCCATCCCAAATTCTCATAATAAATCCAAATTCATAAGTCCAATTATCTATCATAAATCCAATTCCTATAGAGAATTATTCAGGGGATATATGTATATATACACACACATACAAGATATATATAATAAGCAATCCAGATGGTCTACTTCTTAAATGTTGGGAAGACTAACCTAAAAAATGTATCTTGTCCAGGAATGTTTGAGGTATAGATATTTTAGAAGTGGGCATTTTGATTACCACTTTATTTTCAGAGATGTTGTTCTATTATTCTATTCCAGCATTGGTTCAATTTTGCATGTATACATTTTATAGAACATTGCTAATTTCATTTGTGTTAAAATTATTGTCTTAAAATTTCAGATTGTCTAATATTTTATACAATATATTTTAAAAAACATTTAACATTTAAATATATAACATCACTTAGAAGACAGTTTTGTTCTGAATTATTTTCTTTTGGAAATCATAAGACATTTATATTTTCTTTTTTCCTTTTGGAGTCATGCATCAAAAGAAAAAAAATGTATAGAATTCAGTAGAGTGCCTGTAAGTTTAAAGAAAAAAAAAAGTTTTTCTTTCATTTGAAGGAGAATTAAGCCTACGGTATTTCAGATCTTGGTCTTTATAAGGACTGTAGTGGGTGGAAGTGATATTATAAGATAGCAGCAGAGCCACTAAAGTTAATATACATACTTCAAAGAGAAGAAATCTCAAGTGTCATGATTTTTATGTTGCACAAGTATAGAAAGTTTCAAGTTCTGGAATGAGTTATAATTTATTTTACTCTCTTTACTGCACACCTTCCTTTTCTGGGCAAAGGCTTAATGAATAAAATCCATGATTTAGGAAAAAAGGAAAAAAAAAGAAGCTTATGATCAAAAGCTATCCCAGTGAATCAGGAGATAAAATATTCTACCTAAAAAAAAATATTTTTCTGAACCAAGAAATAAAGTAAATCTGGCCTATAACATAGAAGTTTATCTTATATAATAAAATAATGGATATATACACTGACGTGAATATATTAATATAGAGAATAGCATTTCTTTTTAGTGCACATTTAAGGACATTGTAAGTTTTGATTAATGTGTTCTGTTGGTAGTTAGAAGAACATACACAATGAATCACCTTGACATTCAAGCCTCTCCACAGTATGACACCAGCCTACAATTCTATTTCCAACTCCTTTCCAACAAATGCTCCAGCCAAATTATAAATATTCCACAAATACATTATACTTTCCTACTCCTACACTTTTTCTTTATTCTTTATTGTGTTGTCATTTCTCATCTCAACGCTATGAAATCGTATACTTCTTTCACTATTCAGATAAGAAAACAGATAACATCTCTTTCAGTTTATTACTTTGGATTAAAAAAATTCATTTTCCCCAAAGCACTTTTCATATTCTTCCTAACATTACAATTACTGCATGCTAAATTTATCTCCCAATTACAAAGAAATGCTTCTAATGATTTAGACTGATTATAATTAGCAAAAATCATTGTATTTGGAGAACTGGAATGAAAAACTTTATATATGTATCTCTTTGTTTAAATTAAATAAGGAATGATGTTAAAATAAGGATTAAAAAGCATATATCATGATGAGCACCGAATAATGTATAGAATTGTATTAAGCACCTAAAACTAATATAAGACTGAATGTTATTTATACTGGAATAAAAATTTAAAACTCAAAAAAATTACAAAAAAACCCCAAAAAACCCACAAAAAGGAAAAAAAGAAAAGAAAACATACCAGACAATAGTGTTAACATTGTGGATAGGACATGAAGCTTCATTCCATAGAAATGTCATTCAAATTTAAATCTACTCTAAATATAATAAATATCACACAGCCGACTACATTGTCCTTAGGATCTACTGATCATCTAATCAAATGCCTTCATTTCTCAGAATTTTTTTCCTTCATTCCCTTTTACTTTGCTCTAGGTCACTATCACCCTCTTCCTCAATACTCCTGCCTTAATTCTGTGGTAATTCCAATATTCTGGTCAATGATAGCCCATCATTTTCTGGAATTCCTCTTCTGAGTTTTCCTTCACCCTACCTCAAGTACCCATTCCTTTTATCTTACCTCAGACTACTATTCAAACCTGCAATCTACTGATTATTTGTTAGCATACTTCTGGAATTCCTAGAGTTCCAGCTTACTTCCTCTGGTACTCTGTCCTCAACAATCATTTAATGTCACTGTCAGGTCAACCTTACATCTATGCAGGCACATATGGATAAAAGATAAAAAAAATGAAGCCTACCTACTCTATACCTAAGTATTTAAAGTTCTGTATCTAATAACAAACTACTAAATTAAATAGTTTATATCTTCCTTCCTTATAAATACATTTGCATAAAGACTGAAAGGTTTTATATAATTGAAAGTTGATTGCATTCGGGATGCCTGGGTGGCTCAGTGATTAACCATCTGCCTTTGGCTCAGGGCATGATCCCAGGGTCCTGGGATCGAGTCCCGTATCAGGCTCCCTGCATGGAGCCTGCTTCTCCCTCTGCCTATGTCTCTGCCTCTCTCTCTCTGTGTCTCTCATGAATAAATAAATAAAATCCTTAAATAAAAAAGTTGATTGCTTTCAAACATTATTTCACATGTCTGGATATTCTTTTGAGAGTCAGCAATGTTTAGATAATCAAATAAAGACAAACATTGTGAGATCCCTGGGCCGCTCAGCGGTTTGGCCCCTGCCTTTGGCCCAGGGTGCGATCCTGGAGTCCCGGCATCGATTCCGGCGTCGGGCTCCCTGCATGGAGCCTGCTTCTCCCTCTGCCTGTGTCTCTGCCTCTCTCTCTCTCTCTCTATCATAAATAAATAAATCTTAAAAAAAAAAAAAAACATTGTTTATATGTGTTTATTTTAAGGTCATTTTTAATTCATTTCTGCAAAAATGAATAAGTATATTATTTTAATCAATACTTTTCACATAGTTTTTCTGATGATGGTGATGTAATTAACCAAATTTTAAAAAACACTTGCATTTAAAATTTAAAGTACATAAAATTCAAAATGTTTCTTGAAAAATGCAAATAATAGAAAAAATAAAAATAAAAGATCACTTCATAGGCTTTCTGACAGTATTTTTCTAATGCATTTTAAATTATTTAAGTAAAAAAAAAAAGTCTTTCTTGATCTGCTTTCCCTTCCCTACACTGACCCTTCTCTTTCAAGGAATTCCTAGAGTATTGTCTATACTCACTATATCCTATTCATTCCTCTCCACTGGTTCTAACACTTCTCCATTATGGTTTTCAAATACACTGTTCAGCTGAGAGTACTCCCATCAAAGCCACTGACAAGCATTATTTAGTTCAAGGTGAAGAACATTTCATTGTCCTTATTATCTGCCATGTTAATGACATTTGAAATGTTTACCATAGCCTGTTCTTTGATACACTTTTTCTCTTGGCTTCCAGACACTTCAGTCTTGTTTGGTCTAGATGTTTTCTGGTTCCTATTCATGGAAAGCAAATTTGTTACATAACTAACTCTAGATGTGGAAATATTTTATATCTAAATAGAATCTATTGCTTAATTATACTTGAGTTCTAGCATGTAGACAACTCGTTAATCACAAATTTTCTCTTTTTTAAAAAGATCTTATTTATTTATTCATGAGAGACACACAGAGAGAGAAAGAGGCAGAGACACAGGCAGAGGGAGAAGCAGGCTCCATGCAGGGAGACTGATGTGGGCCTCGATCCCGGGTCTCCAAGATCACGCCCTGGGCTGAAGGCGGTGCTAAACCGCTGAGCCACTGGGGCTGCCCAATCACAGATTTTCTACACAAAAGTCCTCATTAAAAATTTTTAATGGATCAAAAGAAAAGGATCATTAAATAGTGAAGAATAAATGTTTACTCTTTCATCTTAATACATCTAAAATAAACTGAATTATTAGGATGTTTATGCATACTCATACTTATTTATAGAGGCTTTATGCCCTAATTGAAATTTTACAAAACAGATTTATATCACTGGGATTTAAAATGGCTTAAATACTAATTAGATTATTTTGTTTTTCAGGGTACAAGAAAAGGCATCATAACTTATTTATGATAAATGACATCAGATAATATTTCCCCGTAGTTTTCTAATCAGTTGATTAAAATTAATACATAAAAAGCTTGTTTTCTTTAAAATGGACTATTTTAAAGGAAAAGTAAAATGTAATATATTTTTCTAAAACCACCCTATGAGAGAAATAGCTAGGAACAGAAGAAAAGGCATAAATTCTGATATAAGATAATCTTGGATTCAATATGAACTTTACCACTTATTAAGTATGACCCCTAGACAAGTTTCTCAAAAATTTAAATATTTTCTATCATCTGCAGAAAGAGGCTACTAAAGTCAACTATACATTATTATTATGAGTATTAAATGTACCAGAATTAAAAGAGCACAACGCTTGACATGTAGTAAGTATTCAACATCAGGAAAAATATGGAAGAAGCCCCACAATACACAATTAAGTCTCCTGTTTTGATACACATAGATAAGACTAAAGGATCTAGAAAACATAATAGATATAATTTCTGTTATTTTACCTAAACCTTATCTAGAATAGAATGAGTAAAAAAATGAGAGAGAAAAGTGCCTTTCTCTAACAATGATCTATAAAATGTCCTATCTTTTCCCTAAGAAATAAAGGAAAGTTTTGCCAATGTTAGTTAATGGATATTGTTTCTAAGTATGCAAAAGTCCCTTTCTACATAGTTCTGCATAAAAATTAAATACAAATGTAGCAATTGTGTATTTTATATGTATTTGAGGAAGAGGAAGAAAGACAAATACAAATAAATATGTATCTTTGGAAATTCAGGAGGAATGTGAATTTTACTCAGGTGTATTATAAAATATGATTTAGTCAATAGATTTCCTTTAATACTTTGTTTTTTTATAAAAACTTACAATCCCTGTAATTTTCATGTATATTTTAACAAAACTATTTTCTTCTACTTTCCACTAATTGATAATAATATTTGTAATTATTAATATGGAGTTATAGCAATATAATACAGAGTTTTAACAAAAGCTTGCTGAAAAAAATTAATTTATGGCTTTCTTTGTTTTCTCTTTATCTGACCTTGAGTTCTTTATAAGATATAAAGATATTACTGTGGCAAATATTTTGGTTCTTTCCATTTCTAAACATAGATTTACAACAGACTCATTGCCAGCTCTCCTAAACAAACTAACAAAAAATCTAGAAAGCCCTTGGGCACCACAGTCTTAGAGCAAAGAAATTTTTCTGACATTCTGTAGTAATTGAGCATTCCACATAGTTTGTTTCTAGATAATTGAAATGTGGCAGTCAAAAAATGAAAAAAAAGTACGAAAATGATGAATTCCTTGTTTTTGTTTTCTATTGCTGCTGTAACTGATTACCACAAATTCTGTGGCTTAAAACAGCCCAAATTTATCTCATGCATCTATAGGTCAGAAGTTAAAGTAGGCTCAGCTTTGGATCACACAAGGGCAAAATCTATGTGTCAGCTGGACTGGGCTGGTAGGTAGAGGCTCTGGGAGAGAGTCAACTTCCAAATTCATTCGGGCTGTTGGCAGAATTTAGTTCTTTTGGATTGTAGCACTGAAGTCCCCATTTCAGCCAGAAACCACTCTAAGCAACTTAAAGCCACCTGTGTTCTTTATCATTCTTCCCCCTGCATGTTCAATCCAGCAATGGCAACAGATGATATCTTACGCTTTGCATTCTCTGGCTTCTTCTGCCATATATCTCTCGCTTTAGCCTGAGAAAGCTGTCTGCTTTTAAAGGCTCATATGATTAAATTGTGCTCACGAGATATGCCAAAATAATCTCTCCATTTTAAGATTTGTAATATTCAATGCTTCTGTAAATCCCTTTTGCTTTATAGCCTATTATATATATGACAGGTTCTGAGGAGTATGGTATAGACAGATTTGGAGGCCATTCTGCCTACCACATGGCTTTTGTTCAGTGTCCTTAAAAACTTAGTTTAGTTCCCATATATCCTTGGTTTTTAAATGATATCCCATATCATATAACATATATAACATATATAACATACATGACATATAATAACATGTATAATTAATGGAAATAGCTACATAAATGACAATGGATCAAGTATCCAGCGAATGAGCCTAGACCATTCTCCAGCCATCAGCCTCTCTACTGGGCCGTGGCATTCTTTGATGCACTTTAAAAGAAAAAACAAAAGCAAAGACACTGAACACTTTATAAAGTTCTTATCAAGAGATAATATGAACTGAGCTCAAGTACAAAGCACTTCCTAACACAAGTAGCTATTCACAGTGCATTTGACTCTGAAGAAAAATAGGATTCTCAAGAAATAGAAGAATATAAATATATTTTTAGGTTCTTGTAGTTTTGTAGGTTTGTATGTCATTTTCTTTGGAAATGCCAACTTTTCCTAAAATTTCCCACATGACATAAATTAGGATTATCATGATCATTTATCTTACTCTGTTATAAGGAAAGATGTTAATGTGTGCTGCTACAGAATATGAAATTATTTCTTTTAATTTTAAATCACAAATATTCTTGAGTATTTGTAATTCCAGACCCATGTTTTCCTTTTATTCTTTTTTAATCCTCAGATCTGTTTGTCAATTACCATTGCAGATTACCATCTGTGATTAGAGTCCATACTGTAACAAAAAGTCAGCTAATTCTACCTTTCTAAGTTGCTCCTTTTACTGTAGTCATAAACTCGGTTCTATAAAAAAAATAAAATAAAATGTGTGAGCTTAATGTTTTAAATGTGAATCACTAGCATTTATAAAAAGAAACCAATAACTCTTCTGAGGTCAAGGTCCTTGTGCCAGTCTTTCCAGTCCTGACTTAACCAGTGAGCTAAAGAACTGAGACTTTTGGAGTATTTTTAATATGAAGAATTCTTTCTGTGTTATTTTCACTAAAATTTCAGCAAAGAAAGCTTATGGTAACTCATTTTCATTTTATAGTTCTGTTATTTCAACAACTGAATATCAACATTACTACATGATGAAAAATATTGTCTATTTCCCATAATTTTTAACATTATTCAAAAATACTGATAGATTCTACGTGCCAAATATTCTGTTTTCCGTTAATATTTTGGCAGTAGCACCAAGTTTGACACTAGAACATTTTCACTTGGAATCATAATTGTGTTTATGTATTCATAGGCTGAGAATTATGCAGAATATTTCAGATAAAACATATCCTAGCACAATTTCATTAAATTTGGTTCTAAAAGCATAATTCACATGATTTTTCTAAATTACTAGCAGGGAGCCACTTTCCCTGACTATTCGTTTTTTATAGAAACTTTTTCATGAACCTCTATTCAATTACTTTTTTAATCTTTGCTGAATGAAAATTACATAAAACTTATGAGAACATGTGTCTTCCTTCCAAAAAGCTACAAGCAGTGTCTGAAATGGACTGGAATCACTGAATTTAGTTAGGGCAAAAAACATTGGAATTATGTCCCACAATTCGAACCACAGTGTCAAATTACTGTTTCCAACAGTTTTTTTTTTCAATGTGATATGAATATCAAGTTGACTTTGCTTCATTTAAATGAAATTAGATGGAAAATACACAGCTTATTTGAAAAAATATTAAAATATTTATAGAATGCAAACAGAGGGCCATGATTTAGTAAAATAAAGATGATTCTATGTACACAAGTATAATTCTAGGTACACATGCCCAAATTCGTGTGTGCATATGATTCATTATATTTAAAAAATAGTGTTAAATTTTATTTTAAGGACCTATTTCCCCATTAGTTTGGCAGGTAAATCAATTTTAATGTTACTAAGATTTCTTCCACATAGCCCAGGAAATGAACAGTTATGTGTTTGGGGTGTGGAGTGGAGGGGATTCATGAAGTGTTTGTCTAGCCAAGGTGGCTAACTGTAGGTATGCAGGTTATCCTGACCCAGTGGCCCCAGAAGGCAGGAAAAGCTGATGACATTCATTCAGAGCTTAGGATTTGTATTCTTTTCCCAGAGAGGAAGATTTTATTAAAGATTAATAATAATATCTCTTGCTATAAGTATATAATTGGCTTTTGTTATTTTTCTGTTCATTATAATAATTAATATAAATTTATTGTATTTACTGAATGGTTCAAATCGATGGGTTCAAATTTAATAAATTATTCTGCTATTCTATTTGATTCAGTAATCTTTTTTTGCTATCTTTTATTGTCTTATTTTGGTAAGGGTGAGTATTGCTTAAACATTCACTTTTTTTCTTGTTTAGTTATTTTATTGGTTAATCTAGAAATTATAACTCCAACATTGACTGATCAAAAGCTGCTGTGCATTTGGATGGCTCAGTGGTTGAGAGTCTGACTTTGGTGAAGTCATAATCCCTGGGTCCTGGGATCAAATCCTACAGCATGGGGAGCCTGCTTCTCCCTCTGCCTCTGCCTCTTTCTCTGTGTCTCATGAATAAATAAATAAGATCTCTAAAAACAAACAAACTAAAAAACACAAAAGCTGCCAATCATACACCATATCAAAAGACATACATAGGGTAAATTAGCATATGAAAAGATATTCAACATCATAAGCCATTAAAAATTGTAAATTAAAACAATAAAATATCACTGCATACCTATTAGAATGGCCCAAATCTGAAACACTGACAATACTAAATATTTACAATACTAAATATTCACAAGGATGTGAAGTAACATCTCCATTGCATGCCAGTAGGAATGCAAAATGGTAAAGCCACACTAGAAGACAGTTTGGTGGTTTCTTACAAAACAAAACAGCCACTTACCATAGGATCTGGCAATTGTACTTCCTGGTATATACCTAAGTAAGGTGAAAACTTGCTTCCACACAAAAAAACGCACATGAAAGTTCATAGCAATTTTATTATTAATTGCCAAAACTTTGGGGAAAATAAGTGAATGGATAAAGAACAGTCATACATCCAGACTATGGAATATTATTCAGCAATAAAAAGAGGTAGGGTCATGAGTTGTAAAGACATAGAGGAAATTGAAATGCATACTGCCAAATGAAAGAAGCCAATCTGACAAGGCTACCTATGGCATGATTCCAGCTATATAATATCCTGAGAAAGGCAAAACTATGGAGAATAAGAAGACCAGTGATTGTCTGGGGGTTTGGGGTAAAGGGAAGGAAACATGGATGGGTGAAGCACAGGTGACTTTTAGGGCAATGAAACTATTCTGTATGAGACCGTGATGATACATATATAACACTATATATTTGTCAAAATTGATAGAACTATACAACACAAAGGGTGAACCTTAATGTAAACCATGGATTTTAGTTAATGATAATGTATTGATATTGGTTCATCAATTGTAACAAAAGTATGACAATAGTGCAGGATGTTAATAATGGAGAAAGTATATAGAGGAAGAAGAGGGAAATTCTCTGTACTTGCTCAATTTTTCTGTAAACCTACACTGTTCATAAAGTACATACTTAGTTTCAGATGTAGTGTTAATTTATCAATTGCATATAACACCCAGTGCTCATAATATCGCGTGCCCTCCTTAATGTCCATCACCCAGTTACCCCATGCCCCAACCACTTATCCAGCAACCCACAGTTTGTTTCCTATAGTTGAGTCATTGTTTGTCTCCCTCTCTGATGACTTCCCATTCAGTTCTCCCTCCCTTGCTCTATGAACCTCTGTGCTGTTTCTTATACTCCACATATGAGTGAAACCATGTGATAATTGTCTTTCTCTGATTTATTTCACTCAGCATAATACCCTCCAGTTCCATTCACATCAATGTAAATGGTAAGTATTCATCCTTTCTGAAGGCTGAGTAATATTCCATTGTGTATATATACTGCATCTTTATCCATTCATCTGTCAATGGACATTTCAACTCTTTCCCCAGTTTGGCTATTGTGGACATCGCTGCTATGAACATTGGGGTGCAGGTGCCCCTATGGATCATTACATTCGTAACTTTTAGATAAGTACCTAGTAGTGCAATTGCTGGGTCATAGGAGAGCTCTATTTTTAACTTCTTGAGGAACATCCATACTGTTTTCCAGAGTGGCTGTACCATTTTGCATTCCCACCAACAGTGTAAGAGGATTTCCCTTTTTTTTGGGCCAATATAATGAAACATAAAGCTATATTATAATTTGTTTATTCATTCACTTGATGGGCATTTGTTGTGTTAAAAGCTTTTGGCAATTAGAAATAAAGCTATGAAAAGCGATTCAGAAGTCTTTGTGGGATATATGTTTTCATTTATTTTGGAAAACATTTTAGGAGTAGAATTATTGAGTTGTATAAGTGCTGAGCTTTTAATATTCATCTTCATTAATTTTATCCTCATTGGGTATACGAAGTATTCTGAATCAGGCAAGGATTAATTCATTTCTTCATAGTGATTAGTAAGTACGTTGCCTCTCATTCTCTTGCTCTAGGCTTAAACCTGATTCGATACAATGAAAACTCTTGGAAATTTTTCCTACTCAATTGGCCAGACACTTCATATATGGAGAATGAGAACAAAGTGATTTTTCTTTGCTTATGGAAAAGGAGGCAGCTCTCTTTCTCTGGTCCCTGAAATGGTCTTCTCATTTCTCCAATTCATTGGTATGTAAATAAAATCTAGTCTAGGACCCAACTGCCCCAAGTGTCTCAATTTTTAAGAAGTGGAGATATCTACAAGGTCGGGGGCCAAATTCCTCCTTGACATGTAAATATCTAGGAAGATAACATTTCAGTCTCTATGGCATGCCAAGAACTAATCTGGATATAACCATTTGACTCTGGGGAAGAAAAGAAGAGTTTTTACTATCCCTTCAGATCAAATAAATTAGTTCTGTCATTAGGGAAAGAATGACACAAATCTAATTCTTACAGTATGTGAAAGTGTTTCTAGGAGAACTGAAAGCAATAATCTCTATATCATATCCATTTCTATGTCTCAGAAGGCTAGGACTCTTTTCAGGAACACTGAGAATGCAGGTTTAATTCTGAGAAATGACATGTATGTTTAACTTTACTAGAAATTGACAAACTGTTTTCCAAAGCGGTGTACCATTTGATGTTCCCGTGAGCAATGTATGAGAGTTCCAGTTACTCTACATCTTCATTATACTTTCTGATTATTTTCTGGCACAGGTGAAATGAAATGAAATGAAATGAAATGAAATGAAATGAAATAATAAAATAAAAAATAAAATAAATAAAATAAAATAAATTGATCTTTGTCTTCCACTGTTTCTATTAAGAAGTCAGCCATTGGTCAGTCCATCTAGCTCTTTCAAAGTGAGATTTACATCCACTATACATACTTTAATACTTTATCTGTGTTTTACTATTCAGTGTGACAATATACAGTAATTTTTATACTGTTTAGGATTTGGTGACTTTCTAGAAGCTGATGTCTTTCCATAGGTTTTGAACAATCTCAAGCACTATTTATTTCAAGTATCACTTTTTGCTGTCTTCTCTTCACCTCTGCAATGTGTGTTCAATTGTGTATATATATATTTTAAAATATTTATTTATTTATTCATGATAGACGTAGAGACAGAGAGAGGCAGAGAGAGAAGCAGGCTCCATGCCGGGAGCCCGACACGGGACTCGATCCCGGGTCTCCAGGATCAGGCCCTGGGCCGAAGGCAGGCACCAAACCGCTGAGCCACCCAGGGATCCCCTGTTCAATTGTATATTAGTCCTTTTCACCGGATCTTAAAGATATCTTATACTTCTGTACTTTTATCTTTTTTTCTCCTTTCAATGCTTCATTTTGGATAAATATTTCTGTCCTAACTTCCAGATAACATGATTTGAATATAATTGAAGCATAACTAACAGTGTTATGCTAGTTTCAGGAGTCCAATATAATATGTAATCTTATACATATCTTAGTGCTCATCAAGATAAATACACTTTTAATCCCCTTTAACTATTTCACCCATCTCACACACCCCTCCCCTCTGGCATCCACTAGTTTGTTCTCTGTGTTTAAGAGTCTGTTTTTTTGTTTGTCTTTTTCTTTGTTTTTTAGTCTCTTATATTCCACATATGAGTGAAATCATATGCTATTTGTCTTTCTCTAATTTCACTTAGCATATACCCTCTAGGTCAATCCATATTGTTGCAAAGGCAAGATTCCATTATTTTTATGGCTGAGTAATATTGCATTATGGTGTGTGTGAGTGTCTGTGTGTGTGTGTGTGTGTCTGTGTGCATTTTCATTTCTTTCACATTTTCTTAATCCATATGTCTGTTGATGGACTCTTGGATTGTTTCCATATCTTCACTGTTATAAATAATGCTGCAGTAAATACAGAGTGCATACATATTTTCCTAATTAGTGTTTACATTTCCTTGGAGTAAATGCCTTGTAGTGGAATTAGTAGATCATATGGTAATTCTACTTCTAACTTTTTGTGGAAACTCCATAATGTTTTCCACAGTGGTTGCACCAATTTGTATTCTTACTAATAGTGGTTCCTTTTTCTCCACATCCTTGCCAACACTTGTTATTTCTTGTGTTTTTCTTATTTTAGCCATTCTGATAGGTGTAAGATGATACTGCATTCTGATTTTCCCTAATGATTAGTAATGTTGAACCTCTTTTCATGTGTCTGTTGGCCATCTTTATGTCTTCTCTGCAAAAAAAATGGTTATTCACTCCATCTGACCATTTTTGTTCAGATTATTTGTTGTTTTAGAGTTTAGTTTCTTATGCTTTGGATATTAATCCCCTATCATTCGCAAATATCTTCTTCCATTCCGTAGGTTGCCTTTTCGTTTTGTTGATGGTTTTCTTCTCTGTGAAAATCTTTTTATTTTAGTATAGTCCCAATAATTTAATTCTTCTTGCCAGAAGAGACATTTTAGAAAAATATTGCTAAGGCCAATGTCAGAGAAATTACTGGTTATGTTTACTTCTAAAAGTTTTATGGTTTCAGATCTCACATGTAAGTTTTTAATCTATTTGTTTATTTTTATCTCTGATAGAAGAAAGTGGTCCAGTTTCATTCTTTTTTTGCATGTGACTGTCCAGTTTTACCAATACCATTTGTTGAAAAAAACTGTCTTTGTCCCGTTATATATTATTACCTTCTTTGTCATAGATTAAATGACCATATAAGCATGAGTTTATTCCTGGGCTCCCTATTCCATACTATTGATCTATGTGTCTGTTTTTGTGCCAGTACCATATTGTTTTGATTACTATAGATTGTAGTATGTCTTGAAACCTGGAACTGCAATAACTTCAAAGTTATTCTTCTTAATAGAGATTTATTTAGCTATTTGGAATCTTTTGAGTTTCCATACAAATTTTAAGATTGTTTGTTCTATATCTGTCTGGGAAAGTGTTGGTATTTTGGTAGGGATTGCATTGAATCTGTAGTTTGCTTTGTGTAGTATGGATATTTTAAAATTTTCAGTTCATGAGCATGGAATATCTTTTTCTTTCTTTTTTTTTCTGAGCATGGAATATCTTTTCATTTGCTGGTTTCATCTTCAATTTCTTTCATCAGTGTTTCATACTTTTTGGAGTATAATTGTTTCACCTCCTTGGTTAAATTTATCTCTAGCTATTTTTTGGTGCATTATAAATTGGATGATTTTTGTTTCCTTTTCTTACTGGTTACTGTGGTTGGGCTTCTAGTACTATGTTGAATAAAAGTGATGAGAATGGATACTTTTGTCTTTTTCCTGATCTTAGAAGAAAAGCTCTTTATATTTCACCATTGTATATGGTGTTAACTGTGTGTTTGTCATCTATGGCCTTAATTATCTTGTGATATGCTTCCTCTAAAGAGTATTTGTCATGAATGGATGTTGTATTTTGTCAAATGCTTTCTCTGCATCTATTGAGATAATCATATGGTTTTTATCCTTTTTCTTGTTAATATAATATACTATGTTGGTTGATTGTGAATATTGAACCACACTTGCATCCCTGAAATAAATCCCACTTGATTGTGATGACTCTTTTTGTTTGTTTTTTTGTTTGGGAATTTTTCTTTATTTTGTTTTAGTGTATTATATTTAGTTTGCTAATACTTTGTCAAGGCTTTTTGTACTTATATTCATCAGAGATAATGGCCTATAGCTATTTATTTATTTATTTATTTATTTATTTATTATTTTTATGGCGTCTTTATCTGGATAAAGAGGATAATGCTGGCCTTATAAAATGAATTTGGAAGATTTCTTTCCTCTTCAATTTTTTGGGATAATTTGAGGGAAATAGGTGTTAACTGTTCTTTAAATGTTTGGTAAAATTCATCGGTGAGCCATCTGGTCCTGTAGTATTACTTATTGGGAGCTTTTTGAATACTGATTCAATATTTTTAGTAGTAATTGATCTATTCAATCTTCTATTTCTTCTTGAGTTGGCTTTGAAGGCTATATGTTTTTAGAAATGTATCTGTTTTTCTAGATTGTCCAATTGGTTGGCATTTCATCTTTCATAATATTTTGTTATTATTCCTTATATCTGTGTTATCGATGCCACAGAAATGCCATTTTTCCCCATGTTATTTAATCTACTGGTAAAAGTGTTCATTGAGTTTTTTCTAACTGTATTGTATTTTCATATTCCAGAATGCCTATATTTTCCAAATATGTAATGCCACTTTTCATTATAAATATTTTATTGTTGTCTTTATGTGCTTAATCATGGTAAGCATTCATGTTCTCAGGTGCCCCAGTGGTGCTTCTCTAGTCTTTCTAGTTTTCAACTGGATCTCATTTGTCTCCTAATGTATGCCATCTTTGATCATGTATTAGACATTATATTTGAAAAACTATTTATTACAATAATGTCAAGCATAGGATAATGTTTTGCCCTGCCAGAAAGAAATTTTGTTCTTGAGGTATATTGGTTTGGAACACCTGAGGACTTGAGGTGTTAGGTCATCCCAATGATGCAAAGTCAAATGTACTGCTGTCAGGGACATTTTATTCTTGTTTACTTGAGAGCAACACTTTAGGATTCCCAACCCAAAGCAGAGGATGATTACTAGTATCCTCATTTCTGATGGATCCCTAAACCCAAGAAGCTCATGAAAGCACTCAGCAGGCCCCTTGAAAAATAGTACACTTTTTCAGTTAAAAAAAAAAACAAAAAAAACCCTTCCAAATGAGGACCCATCTCTCTGGCTTCCCTTTCAATTCTATATCTCAGTCAAAATAAACCTCATGATTTTGAAACTTCCCAGGTGCTATTATGGAAATGATTTTCAAAAACATATAACATATAGCTTTTATAATTATCAGGAAGATTTGTGTGAGATACTGAGTTGACAGTTGACAGATGTGGAATTTACATAAATAGTAGTTGTTTTTCTAAAAAAATAAAAGCATAGATATTACCTATCTAGCTATTTATTTTATCCCTAAATAATATATTACTTAACTTTTTTCTTAAAATTAACTAACTGAAATCATAGTATGCATACTTTTCTGGACATGTTTTCTCATTATTTTGTTGGAATACATCTCTTTTGATATGTGTAACTGTTCATTTATTTTAATATATAATATTTCTACTGTATGAATATGCTAACATATATATCTGTTCATTATATTGTTCATAGCCATTCAGATTTCTCTGAATGACTTTTTAGTCATTACAAAAAGGTCCCTAATTGTTTTAACTGTGCATATAAATATTAATATATGTTTTATCCAAGGATAAGATTATCTTGCCTTAAAGTATACATATATCTACTTTGACTAGATATTTTCAAATGGTTTTTCAGAGTATTTATAATGATTTACAAACCTACAAGCAGTTTGAATTCCTGTTATTTGTATCCATGACAACATTTTGTATCATCAGCCTATTTTAATTTTTACCAATCTAGTTCTGTAGTATGATATCTCATTATGGGTTTAATTTGCATTTCCTGTGAAGAAGTGAGATGAAACATTTTTGCATGTTTCCTTTTTTCTATTTACGTATTCATCCACTTTTTTCCTATATGGTTGGGCATTTTTTTATTACGAGTTTATAGGAAATATTTATATAACTTGGAAAATTACTTTTTCTATTCTATATTTTGAAGATATACCCTTCTGGTGTGTGGCGTATCTTTTACTCTATAATTATTTTGATTAATATGTCTTAAATTTTATTATAGTTGACAAATTCAGTAAACTTATTTAAGACATACTTTCCTCTGGGCTACATTTTAGATATTATGGGTATGAAATTCCCTTTGAAAAAAAAATGTGGATTACTAAAATTCACAGGACCATATATTGAGATATACAAAATATTCTTTTTTTTTCCTTTTTTAATAATAAATTTATTTTTTATTGGTGTTCAATTTGCCAACATACAGAATAACACCCAGTGCTCATCCCGTCAAGTGCCCCCCTCAAAATATTCTAATAAAGAATATCACATCAGTTATCTATTAAACCTGTACGTTTAGGTCTGTTTATCCTCCTTTCTTTTTATTGCTCTATTAATCTCTAAACTAAAGCAGTTCCTTTAGTATTATGATTTTGTCATAATCCTTCATATAGATAATGTCTGTTACCACAATCTCATCATTCTTCTTCAATATGCCTTAACTTTTATTAGTTCTTTTCTCCTCCTCCATTGTCAAATCTGCTAGTCTATTTGTACTTTTTTTAATATTTTGGTTGGAATTCTGTTGAATCTTTAGATTCATTTGAAGAGAATATAAATCTTTATGAAATGTGTTTTTATTCATGAGTATGACATTTTCTTTCATATATCTACAACATTCTTATATCTTTCAGTATATTTAAATATTTTCCATAAAGCTTCCATGTATATATATTTTTTATTTTTACTCATAAGTAACTCATATTGTTTCTGTTATAAATGACACCTTCAAAAACACACATTTTTCTTTGTTGCAAAGAAATCCAGGTGACCTAGTCTCAGCAATCAGACAACAGAAAGAAATAAAAGGCATTGAAATTGGCAAAGAAGAGTCAAAGTCTCCCTCTTTGCAGATGACATGATACTCTACATAGAAAACTCAAAAGACTCCACCCCAAGATTGCTAGAACTCATACAGCAATTTGGCAGTTATGGCAGGATACAAAATCAATGCCCAGAAGTCAGTGGCATTTCTATACACTAACAATGCAACTGAAGAAAGAGAAATTAAGGAGTCAATTCCATTTACAATTGCACCCAAAAGCATAAGATACCTAGGAATAAACCTAACGGAAGAGGTAAAGGGTCTATACCCTAAAAACTACAGAACACTTCTGAAAGAAGTTGAGGAAGACACAAAGAGATGGAAAAATATTCCATACTCATGGATTGGAAGAATTAATATTGTGAAAATGTCAATGCTACCCAGGGCAATTTACACATTTAATGCAATCCCTATCAAAATACCATGGTCTTTCTTCAGAGTTGAAACATATCATCTTAAGATTTGTGTGGAATCAGAAAAGACCCTGAATAGCCAGGGGAATATTGCAAAAGAAAAACAAAGCCAGTGGCATCACAATGCCAGATTTCAAGCTGTACTACAAAGCTGTGATCATCAAAACAGTATGGTACTGGCACAAAAACAGACACATAGATCAGTGGAACAGAATAGAGAACCCAGAAATGGGCCTTTAACTCTGTAGTCAACTAGTATTTGACAAAGCAGGAAATATTATCTACTGGAGAAAGGACAGTCTCTTCAATGAATTGGTGCTGGGAAAATAGGACAGCCACGTGCAGAAGAATGAAACTAGACCCTTCTCTTACACCATTCACAAAGATAAACTCAAAATGGTTGAAAGATCTAAATGTGAAACAAGAATCCATCAAAATCCTAGAGGAGAACACAGGCAACACCCTTTTTGAACTTGGCCACAGCAACTTCTTGCAAGATACATCTATGAAGGCTAGGGAAACAAAAGCAAAAATGAATTATTGGGACTTCATCAAGATAAAAAGCTTCTGCACAGCAAAAGAAACCATCAACACAACTAAAAGACAACATACAGAATGGGAGAAGATATTTGCAAATGACATATCAGATAAAGGGCTAGTTTCCAAGATCTATAAAGAACTTATTAAACTCAACACCAAAGAAACAAACAATCCAATCATGAAATGGGCAAAAGACATGAACAGAAATTTCACCAAAGAAGACATAGACATGGCCAACAATCACATGAGAAAATGCCCCGCATCACTTGCCATCAGGGAAATACAAATCAAATCCACAATGAGATACCACCTCACACCAGTGAGAATGGGGAAAATTAACAAGGCAAGAAACAACAAATGTTGGAGAGGCTGTGGAGAAAGGAGAACAGTCTTGCATTGTTGGTGGGAAGTGAACTGGTACAGCCACTCTGGAAAACTGTGTGGAGGTTCCTCAAAGAATTAAAAATAGAAGTGCCCTACAACCCAGCAATTGCACTGCTGGAGATTTACCCCAAAGATACTGATGCAGTGAAATGTCCAGACACCTGCACCCCAATGTTCACAGCAGCACTGTCCACAATAGCCACACTGTAGAAGGAGCCTCAGTGTCCATTGACAGATGAATGGATAAAGAAGCTTTGGTCTATGTATACAATGGAATATTACTCAGCCATTTGAAATGACAAATACCTACCATTTGATTCAACATGGATAGAACTGGAGGTTATTATGCTGAGTGAAGTAAGTCAATCAGAGATGGACAAACATTATATGGTGTCATTCTTTTGGGTAATATAAAAAAATAGTGAAAGGGAATAAAGGGGAAAGGAGAGAAAATGAGTGGGAAATATCAGTGAGGATAACAGAACATGAGAGACCTAACTCTGGGAAATGAACAAGGGGTGGTGGAAAGGGAGGTGGGTAGGGGATTGGAGTGACTGGGTGATGGGCACTAGGGGGGCACTTGACAGGATGGGCACTGGGTGTTATGCTATATGTTGGCAAACCGATCTCCAATAAAAACATATACAAAAAAAAAAAGAAAGAAAGAAAGAAAGAAAGAAAGAAAGGAAGAAATAATAAATAAATAAATAAATAAATAAATAAATAAATAAATAAATAAATAAATCCAGGTGAATTTTTGTATTAAAATTTCTGTGAATATAATGCTATTTGTGAATACTGATAGATTTTTTCTTTTTCTTCTCAGTATAGCTCTGTTTTCCTTATGTAAATATAAAACCTAAGACTTCTCATATAATGCAGAATAAATGTCATAAAACTATTTGTTTCTGATGTAATATCAGATAATTTACTGGGCATTTTTGGTAGCTACTATTATCTGTTTAAAGAAGTCCTTTTTATTTCAAATTGGTTTATGTTTCTATCCTGAATAGTTCTTGAATTATATGAGTCATGTATTTTTGTTCTTTCTAATCTCTAATGGTACACTGTACCACTCTCAGTGGTACAACAGTAAACGTTTTCACCTAATTAACATTTTACCTGAATTATATTTTTAAAAAAATTCTCTTAAGTAATGTCTGCACCCAACATGGTGGATACAAACATCACAACCCCAAGATCAAGAGTTGCTTGCTCTAGTGACTGAGCCCGCAGCTGCCCCCTACCTATAATACATTTAAATTGTAATATAATATAATCATAATTCAGAAATATTTATACGCGGATAATAATGATTTCATAAAAATTTGATACAAGTATAGATCTTCTCGATGAACCAAAGGCAGAAGATAATAACTAAAAAGCAATTAAAATCAAATTAGTTCTAGGGATAAGTTTGATTTATCTTATTCAAAAATATTTATTAAATTGAAATTCTAGCTTCTTGACATGCTTTATGAGTTATGTTTTACTCTAGAAATTCAAATGTTACTGTAACATTCTCACTTTTTAAAAAAATGAGCCATAAACATGCAAACAAGATTTTCTCTTTTATAGCATCTTAAACATTGTGTAATTCATACCACAGAAGTGGGGAAAACTATCATTAATATACCATTTTTTATTGTAGAGAAACTTTTTAATAGAAAACTAAGAAAATTCTAAACTGTTCCCTTAATGACTGCTGAAGAAAAACAAATTCACCTCCTTGACTCTAAGATAAATTAATCAGCCCTTGAGTGTTCTGCTTTTTGTAAAGGACTTTTCATTAAAAAAAAAAGAAAAAAGATGCATGCAATGTTCTGTAAAAGACACTTCTTTCAGTTTTCAAATGATTGTGAGCACCTCTTCTTACTTTGCTTTAAATTTCTTTGTCAGCCAATAGAACTTTGCACAAAGGTTGGTAAATTCTGTAATCCTCACTGTACAGTGTAATAGAGACTGGCCATGTAAGGCTGTTGAGTACCTGAAGTACAGCTAGTAGTACTGGGGAGCTGAATTTTAGATTCGACTTAATTTTAATTAATTATAATTTAAGTTTAAATCACCATGTGTTGCCAGTGGCTACCATAAAGTATAGCCCAAACTGACATATTTATTTATTGTTTGTCTATATATGTATTTTTTTCTTCCCTCCAGTAAAATTTATATTTCATAATGGGGCTTTTGTCTTTTTTTGGTGGTTGTTTGGTATTGTAACCCAATTGTTTAGAAAGGTGGCTGTTACATGGTTATTTTTGTATCCTATACTTTGAAAATAATAGAAATTCAAAAGTTTTTTTTTTCAATTTAAATAAATAATGTAGTCTTTTTCAAGCAAGAGTTAAAGAAATTTTATGTTTTAAAAGCCCATTAGGTCAGGTTGCCATAATATAAAATTAAAATGTTCCAACTGGAGGGTATTATGCTGAGTGAAGTAAGTCAGTCGGAGAAGGATAAACATTATATGTTCTCATTCATTTGGGGAATATAAATAATAGTGAAAGGGAATATAAGGGAAGGGAGAAGAAATGTGTGGGAAGTATCAGAAAGGGAGACAGAACGTAAAGACTGCTAACTCTGGGAAACGAACTAGGGGTGGTAGAAGGGGAGGAGGGCGGGGGGTGGGAGTGAATGGGTGACGGGCACTGGGGGTTATTCTGTATGTTAGTAAATTGAACACCAATAAAAAATAAATTTAAAAAAATGAATCAGTGACTGGTCCATACTTCTGATGAGATCTAGCATCAATCTAAGTAGGAAAGTCATCCTTTGGGATAGAAAAGGAAGTAGAAAACAAAACATAATTTTTACATCTGGGTTAAACCCAGAGTCAAGAATTAATCAGACATTCCAAACAAAATATCAGTTGAAGGAGATTAACCAAGCAGTGAAAACTGCACAAGGCTACTAGAAGAACTGCAAAACTAAACAACAACAACAAAACATTTGGGGATGCCAGGGTGGCTCTGCAGCTGAGTGTCTGCCTTCACTCAGGGCATGATCCCAGGATCCGGGATCCTGTCCTACATTTGCTCCCTATGAGGAACCTGCTTTTCCTTCTGCCTATGTTTCTGCCTCTCTCTCTGTGTCTCAAGAATAAATAAATTTAAAACAAAACAAAACAAATATTTGAAGGGTGGACAGAAAACAGTTGGAGGATTTTCCCCAAGTTGCTTAAGAAATAAAGGCAGACACTTGTGAGTGTATAGATTCAGTATTACTGACTATATAATATATGACATCAAAATATGACATCAGGGATCCCTGGGTGGCGCAGCGGTTTGGCGCCTGCCTTTGGCCCAGGGCGTGATCCTGGAGACCCGGGATCGAATCCCACATCGGGCTCCCGGGGCATGGAGCCTGCTTCTCCCTCTGCCTGTGTCTCTGCCTCTCTCTCTCTCCCTGTGTGACTATCATAAGTAAATAAAAAAAAATATGACATCAAAATCTAGCATCATAAAACATAATCATGCTCTTATTCTCACAATTTAGGGGTCAAGAAATTGGGCAGGACTCCACAAAGATGGTTCATCTCTCTACTTTACAAAGACTGTGTCTCTAACTAGGGTAGCTTGGGTGGTTGTAGATAGCAGGAAGAGCTGAGAACTAAGCAAGCATTTCTCTGTGCCTCCCTCCCCCCAACACACACACACACACACACACACACACACACACACACACGCAGCCTCAACCGTAGGTTAGGCTTCCTCACAGCATGAAGGCCTCAGGTCAATCAGACCTCTACATGGTGGCTCTTCCTGTGACCAATATTGTTATAGCATTATTTTTGTAGCTTTAGAGTTGAGTCTAGATTCTAGGGAGGGCTCAGACCTCACCCTTCATTAGAACTAGGGTCACAGTTTTTATGTCTATTTTTAATCTTTCACAGAGTAAAGTAGCCTTCATCCATGAATGGGTGCTCAACTAACTGTGAAGGATTGTTTGCTTTTTTAGAGAGCCACCTTTTACTGTGCTTAATGTAATCATGCCAAGGAAATCTACCAAACTGTCTCCAAAAAATAACTAACTGAAGTGTCTAACTTTGGACATATATGTTGCTCACTTTAGTAGGATGACACAAAATTAGAATGGTATAAAACTGATGAAGTGATATGAAACCTTGGAACTCTCAAAAAAATTCAGTTCAGAAAATGTATTATTTTGCCATATGAGTTCAGCCACTCTGTACTTTTGCATAGGTTCACATCCCAATGTTAAGTCTACTAGATGTCTAGTCTAATAAACAAAATGTGACCATAAATTTACACTATATTGCTTTCTCTTCTTATCCCAGAATACCACCAAACAGTCTCATAAAAATCCATAATTCCCTTTTCTATGTCTTAATAGCAGAAAAATGATAGAAATGCATGGAGAGGTGAAGAATTTACATTTAAATGCATTATCAAGAATTAAGCTTTGTACCCAATTCCTTTACTCTTCATAGCTCAAACTAAATTTTCTTTTAACTTTTTACCTGTTTTTAATTACTAGGTTGTATGCTAGGTAGAATAATGGCTCTGAAAGATATCAATACACTAATCCCTGAAACTTATAAATTCTTCACAGCAAAATAGACTTTGAATACAGTATTGAGTATCTTGAAATTGATGATTTATCCTGGATTATCTAGTTGTGTGCAAACCATTTCCAAGGGTGCCTATATAAGGAAGGTGAAAGGGTCAAAGGCCAACAAAGAAATGTAATGACCCAGAAAATGTCAGAGTGAGGTCACTGTTGAAAGGGTGTCACAAGCCAATGAAAAAGGCAAGTACATGGGCCTTCTTCAAGAGCTTCCAGAAAGAATTGAGCCCCCTATATATCATGATTTTAGCCCAGGAAACCTGATTCTGGACTTCTAACCTCCAGATCTATACATTAAGAAATTTTATTATTTCAAGCCACTAAGTTTGTGGAAATTTGTTATAGCAACAAGAGGAAATGAATTCACAACCAAATTATTTGTCCTGTAGTCTGCAACATTTTTAAGATTGTGAGGGAAAGACTATTAAATATGACAATGGAACAACAGTGGAAACCTGGGAATGTCCTTGTCAAAGTGGAATGAATGTTTATCTACAAAGCTACTTTATCTTTGCTTAGAGTTGAGTTAACTTTCTTGGTAACTGCCTTCCCATATATAGTATTGAACAGCCTTAAATGAACTAATACAATGTTTATTTGAGCATAGAAACTTCCTGAAAGTGTACAGGTATAAAGCACTCTTGAACTTTGAGCTTCCTGATCACCTTTTGCTAAGGATTATTCTCCTTGAAGGCCATCTCTTAAGAAACTTGGCCATAAGCAAAGAATTCTAAAGTGATTACTACATCAAGGCCAAACAAAACAATATAATCCTACCAAAAACACATAACCCAATTCTAACCATGAGGGAAACTTCAAACAAATCCCTACTGGGAGACATTTTACAAAATACCTGAGCAGTAATCCTGAAAATTGTCAAGCCTTCAAAAACAAGGAAATTCTCAAAAGGTGTCACAAAGAAGAGTAACCTAAGGAGATAGGACCACTAAATTTAAGGTGGCATCCTGGGTAAGATCCCAGAACAGAGAAAGAGCATTAAGAAAAACTGAGGAAATCTGAATAAAGGATAGACTTTAGTTTAAAATATTGTAAAAGGGGCACCGGGGTGTCTTAGTGGTTGAGTGTCTGCCTTTGGCTCAGGTCATGATTCTGAGTTCAAGTCTTGGATTGGGCTTCCTGCAGAGAGCCTGCTTCTCCCTCTGCCTGTCTCTCTCCTCTCCCTCTGTGTCTTTCATGAATAAGAAAAAAGAAAACTTAAAAAAAAAATAAAATAATGCAAAAATATTGGTTAATTAACTGTAAGAAATGTACCATATTAACATAAGTTGTTAATAATAGGGAAAACTGAGCATGAGGTATATTAGAGCTCTCTGTACTACCTTTAATATAATTCTGTAAAACTAAAAATATTTATTTTAAAACTCCATAATACATATAATTTGAAGCACTTTAATTTAAATATTATAGGAGCACTAAAAATGCAATAATGGAACATAATGCTTGGGAGATATATGTCTATAGATTTTTTTATTCTACTGCAAATAAATTTCGAATTTGTGTTTTTTACAATCTGTATATTTCTTCTTCATTAAGATGATATTATTGATCAAGATAACTTTTATTTTCCCTTCTAGATCTGACTTACTGTGACTTTATGACATATCCAAATGTTGAAGACCCATCATTTGTAGACAGTAGTCTTTCATATATAGAGAAAATCATTTGTTTTCTGTATACACATTCATGTATATTAATAGAGCATATATACACTTGGCCATTGTATTTAGTTTCTCAACAATTTTAACTTGATATATTGAGACACTCAATCTATAACCTCTAGGAGGAACTCACTTCCAGCAATCTCCTTTCAAAATACACACAAACACTCAATGACTCAGGTACTCACTTTGGCATACTCATTCATTCACTTCCTTCTGTAGACTCCACTCAGAGGTATATGCTTATAGAGAAAACTATCTGTTTTACTCTGTGCGGGAGCTTCAGGTGAAGTAGATATGGGCCTATCCTAGGCTCTTTTTTTCAAAGTCTGGATATATTTCCTTCTTCAACAAGAAACTGTGTTTTATATGTGACACGGAGATAAAGGAGCCAAAACTAGCTATTTTATTTTTATCTTATGTATGACAAGATTTCATAAAGGGTTTGGGACTAAGGTCTTGTTGTAATGCGTAGTGTGGATTCACTTGGGATGTGCCAAACTTATACTTCTCTCAGGAAGTTTTGATCCCAGTAGGTAGCTTATCAAATAATTGGGGTCTTAGTCATCATTTTGTCTTTCCATAACAGCCAAGACTAGCATTTTCTATCTGGTAATATTTGCAATACAGAATATTTTTAATAATCATATTTAAAGAAAAATAAGGCTTATAAAAGAAAATGAAGGGAATTTTATCCACAAATGTGATTTTTTAATAAAACCTTCTACAGTTACTGTCATACCTATGTGTTGCATTTAGTCTTATTATATATATATTTTAAACGATTTTATTATCTATTCATGAGAGACACAGAGACATAGGCAGAGGGAGAAGCAGACTCCATGCATGGAACCCAATGCAGAACTCCATCCCAGGACTCCAGGGTCACGCCATGAACCAAAGGCACACGCTTAACCGCTGAGCCACTCAGGCGTCCCTAGTCATATTAGGTATTGATACCTACATACTTTTTAGAAAAGTAACTTGGATCCTGAATAACTTAAGAATATTAGGAATTACAGGACCTTGGTAACCTAGAAGCTTGAGGGACTACCCCGATAGATCAAGAGTAAGTCTGAATAATGCAAGTCCTAGAGAACTCTTCAGAGAACTATCAGTTATTGGACAACACGAAGAAAGATTTACCTTGACCCCATTAATGTCTCAGTCTTGGTATTCCATCAAGAATCTGAGGGGGAGCTGTATATTTGAACTGAGCCTTCTCAATTGTCTTTTCAGGTCTTACTGAAGGTAAGTATACAAACGAGTCTTTAAGGTAGTATACAAACGAGGGTGTTTGAAATTATTAGTCACTTTATTTTATACTCAAGTGCAGGCATGTGTATGTATGAAGATATGTACAGAAGACTATGAAAAAAAATGAAGAAGAAGAACAGGAGTATATAGCATAGACTGCCTAGGGAAAGAGAGTGAAAGAAAATGCTGTCCATGAGTAAAATCAATTTATGTAAAATTATATATGCTGGTGTGAATGTGTTTCTATAGAAGATTATTTTGAAAACCTGTTAAAAGTTTTTCTTTCAGCTTATGTGGAGTCTATTTTTCAGTGAAAAAGTTACTAGGCATAATATATGTCATATATGCATACTTTAATAACAAAGAATATACTAGATATCCTATATGTAAATATATACACTTGTATAACTATGAATAAGAAAAAAAGGGAAAGCATGCATATTTGGCTATTAACATTGGCTATATCAATTAGGGGGTAAATAGAAGCAGAGAAAGATAATTAGCTTAACCTTTATACATTTTGTAATGTTTCACTTGTTGAAAGAAGCCCATATTCTAGTGATATGTGGAAAAGATAAATAAAAATTTTTATTGGTGAAGATTAATATGAAACAATGTTCAAGATAGAAATAATGTTAAAAATAAATCACAAAACAATCTGTATGGTAATTTCCATTAAAAAAAACAGTGTGTGTATTTGTGTGTGTAGCTAAGTAAAACTTTCTATTGTCTCAGAATTGTGCCTAAGACAAAAAGCTAAGTTCAAAAGTTGCTAAGTATACATTTTCTACATTCACATAACCAACAATGAACTAATGACAACTGGGACCTGACATCTTTAGCAGTCAGGGGTGACAAAACCTGATGAACAAATAGAAGATGGAAGATGAAGAAGCATTTCAGTGTAAGATGATGACCTTTCTTTTTTACTCCAAGGAACTAGGGTCATTGATCTGCCTATGTTGAGAGACAGGGACCAAAGCTTTGGATCAATTTTGAGTTTGCATGATAATTCCCCAATTATAATGTATTAGTAACTAAAGGCACCTGCAAAGTATGTGATCAAAGTAAGGTACCAATGATGAAGTGCTTCCCAGTAACAAAGGATGATGGGAGTTGTATGTGAGGAGAAGTGAGTATGAAGGTTCGTTTAAATGCTATATTTCTTGTAATTGTTAGGAAAAATAAAGCCACTTAATAAGTTTAATAATTATCGATTTCAAATACATATATCTAAATGGCTAGAAGGATATACGTTACTGTGGTAATGATGGTTACATCTGGTTGGTAGAGTCATGGAAGAGACTTCTTATTTTTGTTTATGTGAATATTTTACATTTGCTACTAGAATATGATTTTAAACACAATAGAATCTTAAAAATATAACACAACACTTCTAACAACCTATCTGTTATCAGTTTACTACCTAATATAATTTAATCTGATTTTTATGTAGAATTTCTGGAAATTTTTAAGGACTACAACACTGGCTTCAGATGGTAACTATTGGCTCAGCAGAGAAAGAGATGCTACTTTTAACTCTTTTTTTTTAATAGCTTTCTCATTTGTGCATCCATTTAACAAAGATTCATTAGGACCTCTTGTGCCAAGACTACTTAGACGCAGGTTTCTTCTATACTAGCCACCATATTATCTCTCATCTTCTTGGGCCCAAACTAGGAAACTTGTGTTAGAAAACTCTCAGAAATTGGAATCATTTTCCTCATGACATCTTAAAGCATCCTCCAGAAAGGGTATAATAAATAAGTGAACATCTATCCAACAAAATCACACCATCAGCCCTTCTCCTTCCACTCTGCTAAGCAGACCTTCATCATGGGATATGATTCTTAGCTTTAGGGGGTGTGCCAATCATTCCTAATGCTGTTCATTCCTGGGGACATTTGGTTTCTCCTAACACTAATATAAATTTAAAATTGATCTCTTTCACCTCTGAAAAATGTAAGTTTCTTTTTATCTAGCACATACCTTTATTGTATATGAAATAATGCATACAGACAATTATTACTGTATGTGTTGAAACTCCATCTCCTTTTAAAACCCACATAAGTGTTTTGAGGTATTATTTCTATAGCTAATTAGAAGTTCTTTTTTTTTTTTTTTTTTTTTTTATTTACTTATGATAGTCAGAGAGAGAGAGAGAGAGAGAGGCAGAGACACAGGCAGAGGGAGAAGCAGGCTCCATGCATCGGGAGCCCGATATGGGATTCGATCCCGGGTCTCCAGGATCACGCCCCGGGCCAAAGGCAGGCGCCAAACCGCTGCGCCACCCAGGGATCCCGCTAAGTAGAAGTTCGAACTAATGATCTCTTATTCTACTTTTTTTAATGACGTTTAAAGATAACTAAAACATGAACATGGGATCCCTGGGTGGCGCAGCGGTTTAGCGCCTGCCTTTGGCCCAGAGCGTGATCCTGGAGACCCAGGATCAAATCCCACGTCGGGTTCCCGGTGCATGGAGCCTGCTTCTCCCTCTGCCTGTGTCTCTGCCTCTCTCTCTCTCTCACTGTGTGCCTATCATAAATAAATAAAAATTTAAAAAAAATAAAAAAATAAAACATGAACAGATTTACAAAAGAGAATATGGCTAAGTATACATCAAAATTATTCATTCATGGATATTTGTGTTTAAAGTATTTACAATATATTGCACAAATATGCTGATTCATTTATGTCAGATAAATTAAAATATCTATTAAAGTAATTATTAATTCTTGGTAAATATTGTAATGTTACACGCTTATATATAGACTCAATTCTTTACAATAAATTACTGGATAGTCCAGTTGGATCTGTATTTTCTGACATCATTTCTTACTCTGTCTTGGTTTTAAAAAATGAAATACTCCTTATTCATTTAGAAATTGAATGTCAGCCAAAAGATGTTTTTATTGACTATTAAAAAGGATTCTAAGAGGAAAAAAGTTTTGAGCCAGTGAAACTCTAATGGCCATTTTCATTATGGTTTTGCTTAGTAAACATATCACCAAATCATCACTTAAATGTAACCACATAATCTGAGAAATTATCTCAATTATAACACAGTTTTTTTTTGTTGGATAAGATAGGAGTAGGGCCATGCAAATAAGTTATATTTCTGTAGCACTGATTCCAAAGAAGGCAAATTATTACAATTTCAATTATTGAAATCTTTATATTTTACAGATTCTTTTTCAAATGTTATTAATAACTTGATTTTATTGCCTTTAGTTGTTGATTTTCTAAAATATATGATGTAGTTTCACTGACTACAATGTGGTAAATTCATCTAAATTTTGTTTTCCATAATAGTTCTGCCCTTTCCACAGCTCAGAGGGCATGTTTTCTGTGAGATAGAGAATGATGTCATTTTATGCAGAGAATAATTTACCACCTGCTAGAAGGAGGAGGCATATTGTGGCAGCTGCATCACTGATTTGAAAAAGCAGCAAAATATAAGTGTATAGATGAGCATGTCAGTGTAATGGGTGGGGAAGTGTAACATGCTTTCCCCAACAACAGCTGGAAGATTATACTGAGCCTAAAATAGTATCTTTTGGCTTCAAACCAAGTGTTTCTATCACTAGTACTATACAGAGCAAAAACACTACTCATAAATGAATTCCATATTCTGTTTACAGAAGCAGCATTTTCACTGCAAGGCATATTGGATATTGGTGGAGATGGTGGGAAGCAAGGAAAATATATGCTTTATGACCTTATTCATTTTCATATAGGACTCAAATATTCCAACAAATAAGCAGGAAATAATAGCTCTCAAATTCTTACTGCTGCCCTTTAAAAATTGACTCTGCATAGTATGGATTTTCTTGTTTTGTTTTTAAAGAAATGTGGAGTCTCCTTTGGAGCTTTGTAAAATGCCAGAAATAACTTCAGAAATGATCAGTCTCTAAATAACAAAAATAATCAATTATGAATGAAAAGAAAGCTGTGTGTTCATAACCATTTAATAAATAGATGAGTTTTTACAGCAAATATAATATAAATATATGAATATCTATAAATATTTTTTCTTATGCAGCTTGTAAACAATGGCTAATGTAGAAATTTTCATCTAGAAAACATTACAGGATGTTCTTCTTCTATTGTATTTAAGAACAGAGAAAACGACAGCATCTAAGGCATGCCATTCTTTTGCAACACATGGATAGGTGTCCCCAGTCACCTCTACAATGGCAACAAACATTTTATATTCACTATCAATTATTTAATCAGTAACACCTTAAATGACATATTTAAAAAGTAACACATGGAATTATACTTTAAAATATAATGTTTTCTTCCATGATGTTTCATTGACTTCCAATATAAAAACTTTCCACAATTACCACTACAATTTAAGACACTTTATAAGGAGGATTGTTTTTTAAACATAAACATAAACATTTTAAAATATTAGATTCTTTTTTCCCTATTGGTAGAATGTTGACCATTTAGGTAAAGGTTAAATTTATTTAAAGCTGGGCTCACATAGGAGGTTATTACAGGATTAATTTTCTATCAGTGTTTAAACTTGATATTTTAGTAGGAAATCACCTGTTTAGTAAGTGACATTTTTCTAGTGTTCCTTGAATCAGATACTTTCGTTAAAAATTTCTCTGTTTTATGCCTGTTTTATATTTTAATATGGATTAAAAGAAAATGTAATCTTCTGCTACCAGACATTTTAATAATGGATAGTTCAGCCATTTGAAATCTCTGAAGAATTTTCTGTCTTAACAAAGCCTGTGGTCATTTTGATTTAGTTTAGAATAAATCCTTATTGCCTAATGATCTATTAGTCATTTTGTCAGTTTTAAAGCAGGTCCACAAATCAAACTTTCACAATTCTCCTACCATCAAGAGGTAAGTTCTCTTTCTCCTTTTCTTGAATTTCAGTGAACATGTGACTTTCTTGTTGGATAGATAATAGTGGAAGTACAACTATGTGTCTTCTAAGGATAAGTTCTCAAGGTGATACAGAATCCTCTTGGTTCTCTGGGATACTTAGTCTTGGTGATACCACCACCGAGAATGTAAGCATTCTTCCTATCTTAATATTGAAGTTCTGGAAAAGGCGCCCTGTAGAAACACTAGTCAACAGTCCCAAAGAATAAATATCTTCAACTGCTAGGCATGTGAGTGAGCCATAATAAATATCCAACCTAAAGAAGCCTTCAGATAACAAGACCCCACTTACCATCAGACTGAAACTCCATGAAAGAACCCAAATGAGGGGCACCTGCATGGTTCAGTGGTTGAGCATTTGCCTTTGACTCAGGTCATGATCCCGGGGTCCTGGGATCAAGTCCAGCATCAGGGTCCCCACAGGGAGCCTACTTCTCCCTCTGACTATGCCTCTGTCTCTCTGTGTGTGTCTCTCATAAATAAATAAATCTTTAAAAAGAGAAAAAAGTGAGAACTGTCTAGCCATGCTGTTTTGAAATTCCTGACCCAAAAATTGTAAGCAAAACAAAATCGTTTTCTTTTAACTGCTAAATGTTGGGTTAAATTGTTTTACATCTATAATAATTGCCATAGACATTAGGTTTTCATTATCTATCTGGGATGAAAGGTCTTATTCATTAGACAGATTTTGATGAACATTACTCTCCTCTGTCATGGTACTATACCCAGGTAGATACCCCATTAGGACTATCCTTAAATTGTTTAATGCTTGAACCACTGATAGAAAAGTGAAAAAAAAAATCCTGTTGCCTGAAAAAAGTACAGAATCTGGGGCACCTGGGTGGCTCAGTCTGTTGCACATCTGACTCTTGATTTTAGCTCAGGTCTTGATCTCAGGGTCCTGAGTTCAAGCCCCATCTTCGGCTCCATGCTAGGCATGGAGTCTACTTAAAAAGAGAAGGAGGAGGAGGAGGAGGAAAGAGAGAGAAGAAAAAGAAAGAAAGAAAGAAAGAAAGAAAGAAAGAAAGAAAGAAAGAAAGAAAGAAAGAAGAAAAAGAAGGAAAGAAAGAAAGAAAAGAAAGAAAGAAAAAGAAAGAAAGAAGAAAGAAAGAAAGAAAGAAAGAAAGAAAGAAAGAAAGAAAGAAGAAAGAAAAGAAAAGAAAGAAAGAAAAGAAAAGAAAAGAAACTAAGAAGAGGGTCTCTGCCCACAGGCTGCAGAAGTACTCTATCTTTGGTCTGGTAATAGTACTAAATCATGAAAGAGTCATTTCACTGATTGCTGTGGAATATGAAAGCACACAAATATTGTAGGCCAAATTAACAGAAGATAAAAAGGTTTACTGGAGTTGGTGTTTTTATCATCTTTGTGAATATTAAGAATGAAGAGTGTATCTGCCTCAGTAGTCACTGGCTCCTCATCTTCTTTGTGTAAATCTACGTTTTCTTGCTACTGGATGGATACTGCATCAATGCCACACCCTTGGCTTCTGCTCTTCTCAACTTATCACAGACAATTCCACTGAAGAGTTTTCACATTGAGGACTGCTCCAATTCCCAGATAAACTCTGAAATGGACAGATTTTTACCCTTCAAAATCCAGGACCTGTTTACTGATTTATGCTCTGTAGCATGTCTCAGACAATTTTGCAGCTAATAAGACCCAAGGTGCACTGCCTCTTGAGAATGTTCTAGATTGGAGGAGGGGCAAGATGGCGGAAGAGGAGGGTCCCCAAGTCACCTGTCCCCACCAAATTACCTAGATAACCTTCAAATCATCCTGAAAATCTACGAATTCGGCCTGAGGTTTAAAGAGAGAACAGCTGGAATGCTACAGTGAGAAGAGTTCGCGCTTCTATCAAGGTAGGAAGACGGGGAGGAAAAAAGAAATAAAGAAACCAAAGGCCTCCAAGGGGGAGGGGCCCCGCGAGGAGCCGGGCTGAGGCCGGGGCGAGTGTCCCCAGGACAAGAGAGCCCTGTCCCGGAGACGCAGGAGCTGCACCGACCTTCCCAGGCGGAAAGGGGCTCCAGGGAGTTGGAGCCGGACCCAGGAGGGCGGGGATGCCCTCGGGCTCCCGGGGACAGTAACAGACACCTGCGCCCCGGGAGAGTGCGCCGAGCTCCCTAAGGGCTGCAGCGCGCACACCCATTGACCCGGGGGCAGCTTGGAGGGGCTCCGGGGGCGGCTCCGCGGAGGGGGCTGCCCGGCCGGGAGCGCGAATCCAACAGGGCAGACTGGGAGCACAGGGTGCCGGGACACAGCCCAGGATCCGGCCTCCCCCCGGGACAGGCAGAGGCCGGGAGGGCCCAGGACAGCAAGGACGCTCCTGCCCGGAGCTGAGCAGATCAGCGGCCCTGCCCCGGAGCCTCCAGGCCCTGCAGACCGAGAGCTCTGGAGCTACTGCGGGAGCTGACTCCAGGGCTCCAGAGCTGGCCCCGCCACTGTGGTTGTTCCTTCTGGGGCCTCACGGGGTATACAACCCCCACTGAGCCTACAGTGGCCTCATAGGATAAAGAGCTTAAACATCTTTCACTGAACGTACACTAGGCAGAGGGCTGAGCAGCTCCCCCAAGTGCTAACACCTGAAAATGAGCACAAAAGGCCCCTCCCCCAGAAGACCAGCTAGAGGGACAAGTTCCAGGGGAAGTCAAGGGACTTAAAGTATACAGAATCAGAAGATACTCCCCCATGGTTATTGTTTTTTGTTTGTTTGTTTGTTTTTGTTTCTGTTTGTTTTTTTTTCTTTTTGATTTCTGATGGCTTCCACCACCCCTTTTTTACCCTTTCTTTCCTTTTCTTTCTCTTTTTCTTCTCTTTTTTCCTTTTCTTCTTCCTTTTTTATTTTTTCTTTTTCTCTTTTCTTTCCTTCTTTCTCTCCTCTCTTCTGCTCCTTTTCCCAATACAACGTGTTTTTGGCCACTCTGCACTGACCAAAATGACTAGAAGGAAAACTTCACCTCAAAAGAAAGAACCAGAAACAATCCTCTCTCCCACAGAGTTACAAAATCTGGATTACGATTCAATGTCAGAAAGCCAATTCAGAAGCACTATTATACAGCTACCGGTGGCTCTAGAAAAAAAGCATAAAGGACTCAAGAGACTTCATGACTGCAGAATTTAGATCCAATCAGGCAGAAATTAAAATGAATTGAATGAGATGCAATACAAACTAGAAGTCTTAACGACGAGGGTTAATGAGGTGGAAGAACGAGTGAGTGACCTAGAAGACAAGTTGATGGCAAAGAGGGAAACTGAGGAAAAAAGAGACACACAATTAAAAGACCATGAAGACAGATTAAGGGAAATAAACGACAGCCTGATGAAGAAAAACCTACATGTAATTGGGGTTCCCGAGAGCGCCGAAAGGGAAGAGGGCCAGAATATGTATTTGAACAAATCCTAGCTGAAAACTTTCCTAATCTGGGAAGGGAAACAGGCATTCAGATCCAGAAAATAGAAAGACCCCCCCCCCCCAAAATCAATAAAAACCGTTCAACACATCGACATTTAATAGTGAAGCTTCAAATTCCAAAGATAAAGAGAAGATCCTTAAAGCAGCAAGAGACAAGAAATCCCTGACTTTTATGGGGAGGAGTATTAGGGTAACAGCAGACCTCTCCACAGAGACCTGGCAGGCCAGAAAGGGCTGGCAAGATGTACTCAGGGTCCTAAATGAGAAGAACATGCAACCAAGAATACTTTATCCAGCAAGGCTCTCATAAAATGGAAGGAGAGATAAAGAGCTTCCAAGACAGGCAGGAACTGAAAGAGCTGGTTTTAGAACCTCGAAACCAGCTCTGCAAGAAATATTAAGGGGGACAATTAAAATTCCCCTTTAAGAAGAAGTTCAATGGAAGAATCCACAAAAACAAGGACTGAATAGATATCATGATGACACTAAACTCGTATCTTTCAATAGTAACTCTGAATGTGAACGGGCTTAATGACCCCATCAAAAGGCACAGGGTTTCAGACTGGATAAAAAAGCAGGACCCATCTATTTGCTGTCTACAAGAGACTCATTTTAGACAGAAGGACATCTACAGCCTGAATATAAAAGGTTGGAGAACCATCTACCATCCAAGTGGTCCTCAAAAGAAAGCAGGGGTAGCCATCCTTATATCAGATAAACTAAAATTTACCCCAAAGACTGTAGTGAGAGATGAAGAGGGATACTATCTCATACTTAAAGGATCTATCCAGCAAGAGGACTTAACAAACCTCAATATATATGCCCCGAATGTGAGAGCTGCCAAATATTTAAACCAATTAATAACCAAAGCAAAGAAATACTTAGATAATAATACACTTATACTTGGTGACTTCAATCTAGCTCTTTCTACCCTCGATAGGTCTTCTAAGTACAACATCTCCAAAGAAACGAGAGCTTTAAATGATACACTGGACCAGATGGATTTCACAGATATCTACAGAACTTTACATCCAAACTCAACTGAATACACATTCTTCTCAAGTGCACATGGAACTTTCTCCGGAATAGACCACATACTGGGTCACAAATCGGGTCTGAACTGATACCAAAAGATTGGGATCGTCCCCTGCATATTCTCAGACCATAATGCCTTGAAATTAGAACTAAATCACAAGAAGTTTGGAAGGACCTCAAACACGTGGAGGTTAAGGACCATCCTGCTAAAAGATGAAAGGGTCAACCAGGAAATTAAGGAAGAATTAAAAAGATTCATGGAAACTAATGAGAATGAAGATACAACCGTTCAAAATCTTTGGGACACAGCAAAAGCAGTCCTGAGGGGGAAATACAGCGCAATACAAGCATCCATTCAAAAACTGGAAAGAACTCAAATACAAACGCTAACCTTACACATAAAGGAGCTAGAGAAAAAGCAGCAGATAGATCCTACACCCAGGAGAAGAAAAGAGTTAGTTAAAATTCGAGCAGAACTCAACGAAATCGAGAGCAGAAGAACTGTGGAACAGATCAACAGAACCAGGAGTTGGTTCTTTGAAAGAATTAATAAGATAGATAAACCATTAGCCAACCTAATTAAAAAGAAGAGAGAGAAGACTCAAATTAATAAAATCATGAATGAGAAAGGAGAGATCACTACCAACACCAAGGAAATACAAACGATTTTAAAAACATATTATGAACAGCTATACGCCAATAAATTAGGCAATCTAGAAGAAATGGATGCATTCCTGGAAAGCTACAAACTACCAAAACTGGAACAGGAAGAAATAGAAAACCTGAACAGGCCAATAACCAGGGAGGAAATTGAAGCAGTCATCAAAAACCTCCCAAGACACAAGAGTCCAGGGCCAGATGGCTTCCCAGGGGAATTCTATCAAAAGTTTAAAGAAGAAACCATACTTATTCTCCTAAAGCTGTTTGGAAAGATAGAAAGAGATGGAGTACTTCCAAATTCGTTCTATGAGGCCAGCAACACCTTAATTCCAAAACCAGACAAAGACCCAACCAAAAAGAAGAATTACAGACCAATATCCCTGATGAACATGGATGCAAAAATTCTCAACAAGATACTGGCCAATAGGATCCAACAGTACATTAAGAAAATTATTCACCATGACCAAGTAGGATTTATCCCCGGGACACAAGGCTGGTTCAACAGTCCTAAAACAATCAATGTGATTCATCATATCAGCAAGACAAAAACCAAGAACCATATGATCCTCTCATTAGATGCAGAGAAAGCCTTTGACAAAATACAGCATCCATTCCTGATCAAAACTCTTCAGAGTGTAGGGATAGAGGGAACTTTCCTCGACATCTTAAAAGCCATCTATGAAAAGCCCACAGCAAATATCATTCTCAATGGGGAAGCACTGGGAGCCTTTCCCCTAAGATCAGGAACAAGACAAGGATGTCCACTCTCACCACTGCTATTCAACATAGTACTGGAAGTCCTAGCCTCAGCAATCAGACAACAAAAAGACATTAAAGGCATTCAAATTTTCAAAGAAGAAGTCAAACTCTCCCTCTTCGCCGTTGACATGATACTCTACATAGAAAACCCAAAAGCCTCCACCCCAAGATTGCTAGAACTCATACAGCAATTTGGTAGCGTGGCAGGATACAAAATCAATGCCCAGAAATCAGTGGCATTTCTATACACTAGCAATGAGACTGAAGAAAGAGAAATTAAGGAGTCAATCCCATTTACAATCGCACCCAAAAGCATAAGATACCTAGGAAAAAACCTATCCAAAGAGGTAAAGGCTCCATACCCTAAAAACTATAGAACACTTCTGAAAGAAATTGAGGAAGACACAAAGAGATGGAAAAATATTCCATGCTCATGGATTGGCAGAATTAATATTGTGAAAATGTCAATGTTACCCAGGGCAATTTACACATTTAATGCAATCCCTATCAAAATACCATGGACTTTCTTCAGAGTTAGAACAAATTATTTTAAGATTTGTGTGGAATCAGAAAAGACCCCGAATAGCCAGGAGAATTTTAAAAAAGAAAACCATACCTGGGGGCATCAAAATGTCAGATTTCAGGTTGTACTACAAAGCTGTGGTCATCAAGACAGTGTGGTCTGGCACAAAAACAGACACATAGATCAATGGAACAGAATAGAGAACCCAGAAGTGGACCCTGAACTTTATGGTCAACTAATATTCGATAAAGGAAGAAAGACTATCCATTGGAAGAAAGACAGTCTCTTCAATAAATGGTGCTGGGAATATTGGACATGCACATGCAGGAGAATGAAACTAGACCACTCTCTTTCACCATACACAAAGATAAACTCAAAATGGATGAAAGATCTAAATGTGAGACAAGATTACATCAAGATCCTAGAGGAGAACACAGGCAACACCCTTTTTGAACTTGGCCACAGTGACTTCTTGCAAGATACATCCAAGAAGGCAAAAGAAATAAAAGCAAAAATGAATTATTGGGACTTCATCAAGATAAGAAGCTTTTGCACAGCAAAGGATACATTCAACAAAACTCAAAGACAACCTACAGAATGGGAGAAGATATTTGCAAATGACATATCAGATAAAGGGCTAGTTTCCAAGATCTATAAAGAACTTCTTAAACTCAACACCAAAGAAACAAACAATCCAATCATGAAATGGGCAAAAGACATGAAGAGAAATCTCACAGAGGAAGACATAGACATGGCCAACATGCACGTGAGAAAATGCTCCTCATCACTTGCCATCAGGGAAATACAAATCAAAACCACAATGAGATCCCACCTCACACCAGTGAGAATGGTGAAAATTAGCAAGGCAGGAAACCACAAATGTTGGAGAGGATGTGGAGAAAAGAGAACCCTCTTACACTGTTGGTGGGAATGTGAACTGGTGCAGCCACTCTGGAAAACTGTGTGGAGGTTCCTCAAAGAGTTAAAAATAGACCTGCCCTACGACCCAGCAATTGCACTGTTGGGGATTTACCCCAAAGATTCAGATGCAATGAAACACCGGGACACCTACACCCCGATGTTTATAGCAGGAATGTCCACAGTAGCCAGACTGTGGAAGGAGCCTCGGTGTCCATCAAAAGATTAGTGGAGAAAGAAGATGTGGTTTATGTATACAACGGAATATTACTCAGCCATTAGAAATGACAAATACCCACCATTTGCTTCAATGTGGATGGAACTGGAGGGTATTATGCTGAGTGAAGTAAGTCAATTGGAGAAGGACAAACAGTGTATGTTCTCATTCATTTGGGGAATATAAATAACAGTGAAAGGGAATATAAGGGAAGGGAGAAGAAAAAGACTCCTAACTCCGGAAAAAGAAATAGGGGTGTTTGAAGGAGGAGGGGGGGTGGGGGTGAATGGGTGATGGGCACTGAGGTGGGCACTTGATGGGATGAGCACTGGGTGTTATTCTGTATCTTGGTAAATTGAACACCAATAAAAAATAATTTATTAAAAAACAAACAAAACAAAAAAAAAAAAAAAGAGAAAAGAGCAGAAGACATCAATGAGGCCCTTACCACAAAGATAAGGAATAACATATAAAAAAAAAAGAGAGAGAGAATGTTCTAGATTACTGAGATTACCATGTGAGTGTGGCTCCTGTACCCACATACCTGTGTGCTGACCAGTGTGCAAAGCTGGTCTGATGCCTAGATCCTCTGACCTGCAATCTGTTTAGCTTCCTTACTTTCCTTATCCAAGGTCAGAAATTTTATCCAGCAGATCAGCCCATTCCCTTTGGACTGATATTCTGCCCCCCTTCCCTTTTTTTTTTTTGCCATTCCCATCTCCAAAGCTCAATTTTCACTAATACCTCTCATCTATGGGCTAAAAACACCTCCATCTGCCTAGTTTTCAGTGGTATATTTTGTAGTTTGGGGACAAAAAGGGATTTTAGCAGTGTTTTGGTTATGAATTTCTGAGTCCAAAGATGTGGTGAGAGAATATAGTCTTAAAGAAATTGATTCTTCAAAACTTATGATGATTTTTGGGAGCTAGGATAGGATATTATTTAAAAGAATATATTAAATGTGTGATTAAAATGAAAATATTTTCTGTGATGTATAAAGCTGTGTATATTATAGCAAATTTATTAATTGCATCAATCATAGCTCTTATATTTTTATTTTCTATGAATTTCCTTTCTTTGTTTTTAAGAATAGTATATTAAAATCTATGACGTCAGATGTTGATTTATTTCTTCTTTTTATCACTTCTCATTACTTTGCCTATTTCAAGGCTATATCAGGGCCCTATAATGTCACTGTTATTAATAATAAGAATTGATCTATTGTTCCACTGAGAGTATGCATTTTCAATTTTTATTGATTTCTTTTTTACTTTAAAGTCTATTTTATCTGATGTTATATCTGCCAGTCTAGCACTTGTAGCATTTTCTTTTTCATTAAAATACATCTACATCATTACTTTTAAGTATATCTATAGAAAATAATATTGCTGAATTTTTGCAGAGAAGAGTTGATCTGCATATATGTATCTTTTGGTTAGTGAATTAACTCATTTAAAATGATCACAGTTACTTTCATATCAAGATATATCTCTCCTAACTATTTTTAAGTCTTCCTTTTTTCCGGAAGTTTTCCTTTCCAAATTTCAGTGGGAGATCAATTTTTTCCTATTGTTTTAAAAGTTATAAATCGGTATCCCGGGGTGGCTCAGCGGTTGAGCGTCTGCCTTTGGCTCAGGGCATGATACTGGAGACCCGGAATTGAGTCCCACGTCGGGCTCCCTGCATGGAGCCTGCTTCTCCCTCTGCCTGTGTCTCTGCCTCTCATTCTCTCTTTCTCTCTCTGTGTGTGTCTCTCATGAATAAATGGATAAAATCTTTAAATAAATAAATAAATAAATAAATAAATAAATAAATGTTATTAATCTATTTCCTATCTATATTTCTTTAATGTTTTAATCTATTTTATGCTTAATTTTCTAATTGATATCTAAAACTCAGTTGTTTCTATATTTTATTCTCTCATAAGCATGTACCTTTGTAAAATGCAAAATCATAGTTCATTCCATCTTGTCCCTTCCAATCCATCTTATATTGATAAAATCTGGAATTTCAGTTCCAAGTTGACTAATCATGAATCAAGAATGAGAATCATATATATTTTATAGCAGTGCTGTGGAATTTTGAATATACATATGTAGTATATTATTACTACCTGTGCCTTGCACATGATTAATACAAATGTTAGCAATAATGGAATAATTATCATGGATTTTTTTAAATTTATTGCTTAATTATATGGTAAATCTCACTGCTTTAATTCTCAGTAAGTCAGTTTTTCAGATAGTCTTTTAAAGAAAGATCAAGGGGTGGTGATATAGCTAACAGTATTTTCATTTTACATTTAAATGTTATTCTTTCTGGATATAAAACCTATTATTTACTCCATGTAATATAAAATAGATCAATTCATCTATGCCTTCAACTATGTCTTCTTGCAATTATTATTGCAATTGGGAATTTGAATTTTATTTAATGAAACATTTCTCTTTGAACATGTTCTGCTTTTACCTAACTAGAGACTTAGAAACTTCTTTTGGCTTTTGACATTCTTAAATTTTACTATGCTGTCTAAATCTGTTAGCTTTTCCCTGATCTTTTCTATGTAGTATCATGTGGATCTTTACAACCTGAAGATGGATATATTTCTTCAATTTTTAGATACTTTCAGTTATTATTTCTTCAAATACTTCTTGCCTTCATTTTTTTCTCCTTGAAATACTCTTAAAAAATTTAAATTAAAATTCACAGTAATCACAGCAAATATATTAGATTGACAAAAGATTTTAGGGGTGGAAGTAGTATTTCTTATCATTGACAATATTTAGAACTGGCAGTGCACTGTGTTAATATAAAGTGGACCAGGTTTTAGTCAGGTTTATTACTGTTTTAAAATTTTCTCCCTAAACTCTACCTACTTATTTACCTGAAAAATACAACTACTCCCTTTTTCCTGCTCATGCACCCTGGTTTGACACTGGTCAGGACAATTTGTTTCTGAAAAAAAACTGTGGTAAATGGGCAGGTAATTTATTAACCCTCTTTATTATGCCTTATTAGAGGGGCAAATTTAGTAAATACCATTCACAGTATTCTTTGAATTTAAAGCAAAAGAGAAACTAAGATTATTTAAAAATAGCATAATCTGAAAATGTCTTATGATTTCCAGAAAATTTAAAGCAAAAGCATCTGTGTGTTAAAAAGGCAAAATTTCATATTTTAAATGCATATTATTTTTAATAAGCCAAAGCTCATTGAAATGAATGAGAACTTTGCATTATTTTACCCAAAGCAATTTTATGTAATGAGAAATTCCATGGAGATAGTCTGTTATGGAATTCTTTAGCTCAGTAAATTGTTTCTCTATTTCGTTTGAAATGAGAATTTAAGGAAAGTGAATGCAAATGAAGGTATAACAAGCAAAAACAGTGAACCTGTTGTTAATGATGAGTCATTTTTAAAGTATAGGAAAAATGTAGTTATATGTTCACATAGTCATTTGCAAAAATATCAAACTCTCTATAAATTAAATTATTTAAAAGCCATAGTTGATGATGTATTTATTTTGAGCAATCCTTTTTTTTTAAGTTGACTTTGACTTTAATTCATTTTCTTTTTCCTTTTTGTAGATTTTTTTATTGCAGTTCTATTTGCCAACATATAGCATAATAACCAGTGCTCATTCCTCCAAGTGCCCCCCTCAGTGCCTGTCACCCAGTCACCCCATCCCCCCGCCCGCCTCCCCTTCCACTACCCCTTGTTCGTTTCCCAGAGTTAGGAGTCTCTCATGTTCTGTCTCCCTCACTGACATTTCCCACTCATTTCCTCTCCTTTCACCTATATTCCCTTTCACTATTTTTTATAGTCTCCGAAAGAATGAGACCATATAATGTTTGTCCGTCTCCGATTGATTTACTTCACTCAGCATAATACCCTCCAGCTCCATTCACGTCAAGGCAAATGGTGGATATTTGTTGTTTCTAAAGGCTGAGTAATATTCCATTGTATACATAGACCACAGCTTCTTTATCCATTCATCTGTCAATGGACACCGAAGCTCCTTCCACAGTTTGGCTATTATGGACATTGTTGCTATAAACATTGGGGGGGCAGGTGTCCTGGCGTTTCACTGCATCTGTATCTTTTGGGTAAATCCTCAGCAGTGCAATTGCTGGGTTGTAGGGCAGGTCTATTTTTAATTCTTTGAGGAACCTCCACACAGTTTTCCAGAATGGCTGTACCAGTTTGCCTTCCCACCAACAGTGCAAGAGGGTTCCCCCTTCTCCACATCCTCTCCAACATTTGTTGTTTCCTGTATCGTTAATTTTCCCCATTCTCACTGGTGTGAGGTGGTATCTCATTGTGGTTTTGATTTGTACTTCCCTGATGGCAAGTGATGTGGAGCATTTTCTCATGTGCTTGTTGGCTTTGTCTGTCTTCCTCTGTGAAATTTCTGTTCATGTCTTTTGCCCATTTCATGATTGGATTGTTTGTTTCTTTGGTGTTGAGTTTAAGAAGTTCTTTATAGATCTTGAATACTAGCCCTTTATCTGATATGGGCAATATCAGATTTGCAAATATCTTCTCCCATTCTGTAGGTTGTCTTTTAGTTTTGTTGGCTGTTTCTTTTGCTGTGCAGAAGCTTTTTATCTTAAGTCCCAATACATTCTAGTAATTAAAGTAGAAACCTCATCAGTTGGAAGACATTATACTCTGTCCTCCTAAGTTCATCTTACATTACTGCTGTTTCTGTTCCCTGCCCCTAAACTTATATTTCAGTCACTCCAGACATTTGCTTATCCCCAAAGATGCTATTTCATACTGTCTCTTGATTTATTCTCTTCCCTGTGGAAGGTTCTTCTTTCCCATTACAGAGGCCTGAAAAATAAAGATATGCTTCCATTTTAAATGCTTCAATTTTAAATCTTCTCTTGGCTCCCAAGTATGTGGTTTTTTTTATGGGTCTATAATAGAACCAAGATCAGAATGTGAAAGCATAAAAGGTCTCTCATGAATAGCTACTACTGTGCATGACGATGTGCCCTCCTGGTCAGTACAAGATTGGTGTTGATGCTGTTATATCACAATTTATATTCCACAATGTAGATTTCAACTTTTTTGTCTCATTTGTTACTGTACTTGGGGGGTTGTGTGTGCATACATCTGTGTATAGTTGCTGTTGTTATTGTGTTTGATGCAATTGTTCCTGATTAGCCACTCCACAATACTTATAGATTTATTTCCCCAACCTGATAGGGAACACAGGGAGGTTAATAGGACTTAGAATAGCCAAACACACCTATGATTATGCTGTGTTATCTTAGACTGAATAACCCATTAGTAAACCTATCACACATATTTCCTAGTACTTAACACATTATTGGAGTTAATTGGTGTTAGATACTGGATAAACGATAGAAGGGGAGAAGGAAGGAGGAAAAAAACAAGAGAGGGTAGGAAGGAAAATAACCACAATACCATTAAATTATGTGGGCATTATTTTGAAGTCCATTACAATGGAGTTTAGTTTGCATTCCATGTAGAAAATATAATCTGACATTCTGTCATTTCCTTAAAAAAACACAGCATAGAGTATAAACAAGGAAGGGATCAAAAGGAACAAAGAAACATTGTTCTGTATTTTGACTAAAGGCTGTATTCCATTTATTTTCCTCTGAGGTTTATTTCACATTTCTATCTAGGCCACTAGGGATGTATACTACTTTCTATCCCACTTATATTTTCAATGAAATTATTCAAATTCTGCCTTTTTTCTTCTTTCTTTTAACCTATCAAGTAAGTAACAAATTTGTTTCTTTTTCTTTCTGCATGTCATTTTATATTGCCCAACTAGATTAGCCATTAAAATATTTAAGATAAATTTCAGGCATTTGCCAAAAACAGAAGAGCTTTAAAAATGGTATTGCTATCGTTTATTCCCTACACTCTAAATGACAGGCAGGTTTTTATTATGTTGATTTGTTTTGTATCTAAATGATGTTTTGCAACTCTAAAGTTCCCAAATATCTATGTTCACAGTAGTTACAAGTTTATTGTGAATATTTCTCTTTAAACCTAGTTAACCAGTTGTCTCTTGATCCCTTTGAGGGAACTTCAATCCTATTAAAAATGGTTATTATTTTCCTTGGATATTTTTAAGCAGATATAACTATTACATTTTACAGTAATGATACTGATAAACATATTAATTCAGTTATGCTGAATTTCTTTAGCTCCCACACTTTACTTGTTAGGATAATTAGCTTTCCATCCAAACACAAGGCAGAGTTGACCCATCCTATAGCATAATCACTGCCCCAGATGAGCTGGATGGTAAGTAGGAATCGGTCTTCCCCAACCTGAAAATTCAGGGAAAGGATCATGACCCACACATGGAAGGCGTGGCTCTTCAGCACTCCTCAGAATCTTCTTCAACAGCATTACAAATTTTAAGCAACAGGACCTTTGTGGAAGGACCATAGCAGGTGCTTGTCACAGACATATAGACTAAAGAGACACTCATGTAATTGTTTACTATTGGAAATCTGTTTTAAAAAATATTTTATCCTCTTTTGAATTAAGAATTTTTAAAAGAACTAAGATTGGGGCACTTGGGTGGCTCAGTTGGTTAGGAAACCAACTTTAAATCTCAGCTCAGGTTTGTATCTCAGGGTCATAAGGACAAGCCCTATGTTGGGCTCCACACTAAGCATGGAGCCTACTTTAAAAATAATAATAAAATAAAACAAAAAGAACTAAGGTTGTCCTTGCATATCATTCACATAGTTAATGAGAAAAATCCTTTCTTTCAACTTAGCTCTCCATATTTTCTTTTTTTCCAGAGACAAATAAACTCTATATTTTCTCAATTGCCCAAACTCTACCCATGATAGTTTGTTTTTCTGAATATACTACCATCATTTCAATGGAACATGTTATATAAGTAATATGCATTAACTATATGTAGACTAAATACAACACTTTATATTTTCCTGTCAATTAGTGAATTATATTCAGCACCTAAATCTATTTAGAGGCTTGACTGCATTCAAGGAAAACACATTTTGTCCTTCTCCCTTATTTTTTATTTGTCTTTGTTTTTTGTTTTTACTTAAGAGTACTTTGATTATATCTCAATTTTGGCAAAAAAAAAAAAATCCTAATTCTTAGTTAAATTTATTAACTGGTAAATGCATGTGGGACCTGGAGAAAAACAAGGTTTTCTACTAACAGATTCAGAAATATTGGGATCTAGCAATGGTGGAGGCAAATGCAGGGGAGTGGTAATATTCTTGGGTCATTTGGTTAATGTGCTTAAAAATGTGTCGTTTTAGATAGATTTTGTATGCAGAAATGTTAAATATCTTTTTTTAAAGTTACTGTGTTTGTTTTTAGGCAAGAATTTAGTTTGATGTTTTATTTTATGGGAGATAAATATTATATATATATAAATTTATTACAAAAATAATAATTGGATTTCTATTTTTAATTTTAAAATATGAGTATTTAACTTAAAATATTGCATGTGTTCTAGAAGTGAGAAAGAGGAATAAACAATGTTTAATTTACCTTTACAGTATAGAAAAGTGCTGTGTCTTTTCCCCCTATTCACTTTTACAATCAGTTTCAGTTTCAATAGCCTTTATATCCTCATTAATATCCAGAGCACACATGCAACTAAATGATCTGCTGAGTTTCCCATAGAGAATCCTCAGTCTCTGATGAGAAATAAGGTCAAAAATAGAGTACTTATCATACTGAAAATGGTCATTGTAGTCACTTTTTATATACCATACATAATAAACTTGCATAATATAATGTAGTAATGTAATGCAATTTCTTCATAATTAGAAATTACATATTATTAAAATAAAAGTTTTTTTTTCTAATTGCCTATGAGTCAATCTCCTAACCGCATATTTTTATGAACTCTGAAGAAAATCTTCCCTTTAGGAAATAATTAAAATACTTTCATTTCCTTCCAAATAATTCTCTAATAAGCTTTTTTAAAAGTTTAAACTCTTAAAAGAAACATCTTAATTTAATCTTTCTGTTGATTTTGGTGTTGAGTTTTACACAGAACATTTCACCTCAGAAAGATAGCCAATTCACATCTCATTGTTAAGCATATACTTTGTAATTCAGATGTTAATTAAAGTCAGTTAACGTCACATAAAAACAATTACCAACTAGAAAGTTGAATTTAAAATGTTCTACCATTAAACAAAAACAATCCAGTACAATTAACATTTTTGTTGACATAAGCAATGTTTCTTGACATTATCATTTTTATTAGATTATAAGACAAAAATGCTATTATTTCCTACCATGTAACTTATTTATAATATCTCTTTCAGGGGATAGAAACAGAGGGGATACTTCCTAATTCATTATATCACTCACTCTGTTATGCTAATAACAAAACCAAACAAAGATGACACAGAAAAACTATAGACTGATATCTCTAATGAACATAGATGCAAAATTTTTAAACAAAATAGTAGCAAATTGAATCTAACAATCTATAAAAAGAATTTTACACCAAAACCAAATGAGATTTATCCTAGGTATTTAAGGCCACCTCAACTTTTAAAAATCAATTAATGTAATCTATCACATCATAGGCTTTAAAAAATTATATGATCACATAAATAGATGCAAAAAAAGCATGTGACAAATCCAGGATCTATGCATGATAAAAATTTTCAGTGACCTAAGAGTAAAGGAGGGAGCTCTTCAACTTGATAAAGATTATCTACAAAAAAACTACAATTAACAAATTAGCATGATATTTAATGGTGAAAAACTGAAGCTTTTCAACTAAGATCAGCTAAAAAGCAAGATGCCTAATCTCTTTTTCTCTTTTTCTATATTACACTGGAAATTGTAGATAATTCAGTAAGACAAGGGAAAGAAATAAATGGTATGCAGATTGAGAAGGAAGAAATAAAACTCTCTTTGCAGACAATATAATCATCTATGTAGATAAATCTATAAGAATTGACAAAACCAAAACAGAATACACTTCTGGAACTATTAAGTGCGTATAGCAAGGTTAGATACAAGATTAATATGCAGAAGTCAATCACTTTCTATATTTCATCAGCAAATGGATTTTGAAATTAAAAATCCAACACTATGTACATTAGATCTCAAAAAAAAATGAGGAATGCCTAGATAATGAAATCTAACAAAATGCACACATGAACTATATGAGAAAAATTACAAAATTCTGATTAATGAAATCAAAGAACTAAATAAATGGCTAGGTATTTCATGCTCATGGATAGGAAGACTCAATGTTGTCAAGTTGACTGTGTTCCCCAACCAGATCTTTAGATTCAGTGCCATCCCAATCAAAATCCCAGTGAGCTATTTTATGGATATTGGCAAATTGACTCTTAAGTGTATACAGAAGATGACAGACCCAGAAGAACCAACACGATATTGAAGGAGAAGAATAAAATTGGAGGACTGATGCTACTAGGACATACTAAATCTTCAGTAACCAAAACATTGTGGTATTGGTGAAAGAAGAGACAAATAGGTCAGTCAAATGGAATAGAGAGCTCGTAACAAATAGAGACTCTCAAAAATATAGTCAAGGTGATCTTTTTTTTTTTTTTTAATTTATTTTTTTATTGGTGTTCAATTTACTATCATACAGAATAACACCCAGTGCCCGTCACCCATTCACTCCCACCCCCCGCCCTCCTCCCCTTCTACCACCCCTAGTTCGTTTCCCAGAGTTAGCAGTCTTTATGTTCTGTCTCCCTTTCTGATATTTCCCACACATTTCTTCTCCCTTCCCTTATTTTCCCTTTCACTATTATTTATATTCCCCAAATGAATGAGAACATATAATGTTTGTCCTTCTCCGACTGACTTACTTCACTCAGCATAATACCCTCCAGTTCCATCCACGTTGAAGCAAATGGTGGGTATTTGTCATTTCTAATAGCTGAGTAATATTCCATTGTATACATAAACCACATCTTCTTTATCCATTCATCTTTCGTTGGACACCGAAGCTCCTTCCACAGTTTGGCTATCGTGGCCATTGCTGCTAGAAACATCGGGGTGCAGGTGTCCCGGCGTTTCATTGCATTTGTATCTTTGGGGTAAATCCCCAACAGTGCAATTGCTGGGTCGTAGAGCAGGTATATTTTTAACTGTTTGAGGAACCTCCACACAGTTTTCCAGAGTGGCTGCACCAGTTCACATTGCCACCAACAGTGTAAGAGGGTTCCCTTTTCTCCGCATCCTCTCCAACATTTGTTGTTTCCTGCTCAAGGTGATCTTTGACAAAGGATCAAAGGCAATACAATACAAAGGCAAGACTACTTAAAGGTAGTCTTTTCAACAAATGGTCCTAGAACAATGGGATATCCACAGGCAATCAATCAATTCATCAATCTGGACACAGACTTTGCATCCTTCATAAAAATTAACTAAAAATGAATCATAGACCTAACTTTAAAATGCAAAATGGGCAGCCCAGTGGTTTAGCACCGCCTTCAGCCCAGGGTGAGATCCTGGAGACCAGGGATCTAGTCCCGTGTCAGGCTCCCTACATGGAGCCTGCTTCTCCCTCTGCCTGTCTCTCTGCCTCTCTCTCTCTCTCGCTCTCTCTCTCTCTATGTGTGTCTCACATGAATAAATAAAATCTTTAAAAATTTTTTTTAAAAACACAAAATTAATAAAAATCAAAACTACAAAACTCCTACAAGTTAACACAGGAAAAAAAAACTAGATGACACTGTATATGTCAATGACTTTGTAAGGTGCAACTCTAAACACACAATTCATGGAACATGCATTTGATAAACTGGGCTTCATTAAAATTAAAGCTGTCTGTTTGACAAAAGAGAATGAGAAAACAAGCTACAGCTTGGGAGAAAATATATGCAAAGATACATCTAATAAAGTATCCAACGTATCCAAAGAAACTTTAAACTCAGTAATAAGTAAGGAAACATTCTGATTAAAGAATGGGCTAAAGACCTGACAGGCACTTCACCAAGAGAAGATAAATAGATGACAAATTAACGTATGAAAAGATGGTCCCTGTAATGTGTCATCAAGGAAATGCAAATTAAAGTAATGCAGTACCACTACACACCTATTAGCATGACCAAAATATTGAACACTGAAACCGCCAAAGGCAGACAGGAATGTGGAGCAACAAAAACTCCCATTCATTGCTGGTCAGATTGCAAAATGGTGCAGCCAGTTTGGAAGTAAAACTAAACATCCTCTTACCATATAATCCAGTTTTTATTTTCTTTGGTATTTGCCCCAAAAGATCAAAAGCTTATGCCCACAAAAAATCCTATATGCAGAAATCTCTAGCAACCTTATTCATAATTGCTAAAAGTTGGGAGCAATCAAAGTGTTCTGATATTCTGAATGGATAAATAGGACCTGGTACATACAAGTTGCATGCTATTCAGCACTAAAATAAAGAGCTATTAAGCCATGATAAGACATGAAGAAAACACATGCATATTAAGTGAAGGAAGCCGATCCAAAAGTATTACATTCTATTTGATTACAACTATATGACATTCTGGAATAGGCAAAACTATGGAGACAGTAAGAGATCATGGCTGTTGTGGATTGGGGTGGATGGAGGGCAGGAATGAATGAGTGGAGCACAGAGGAATTTTAAAGCAGTGAAAATCCTCTGTATAATAGTATAATAATATCATGTTACTATACATTTATTCAAACCCATAGAATGTACAGCACCAAGAATGAACCATAAGGTAATGTATGGATTTTTTCGTGATAACTATGTGTGCCTGTCATTTCATCAATTGTATCTCACTGGAAGGGAATGTTGTTAATGGGAGTCTATGCAGGTGTGATGGCAGGGGTGGATGGGAGATGCATGTTCTTTCCTTTAAATTTTACTGGGAAATTAAAACTACTCTAAAAAAATAAAGCCTTAAAATGTATATCGGTTCATATTTTTAGACTTCAATAACATCTGTTTTTCTTTGTTTTTTTTTTAATAAATTAATTTTTTATTGGTGTTCAATTTACCAACATACAGAATAACACTCAGTGTTCATCCCATCAAGTGTCCCCCTCAGTGCCCGTCACCCATTCACCCCCACCCCCCGCCCTCCTCCCCATCCACCACCCCTAGTTCATTTCCCAGAGTTAGGAGTCTTTATGTTCTGTCTCCCTTTCTGATATTTCCCACACACTTCTTCTCCCTTCCCTTATATTCCTTTTCACTATTATTTATATTCCCCAAATGAATGAGAACATACACTGTTTTCCTTCTCCGATTGACTTACTTCACTCAGCATAATACCCTCCAGTTCCATCCACGTGGAAGCAAATGGTGGGTATTTGTTGTTTCTAATTGCTGAGTAATATTCCATTGTATACATAGACCACATCTTCTTTTTTTTGTTTGTTTGGATTTTTTTTTTAATTTATTTTTTATTGGTGTTCAATTTACTAACATACAGAATAACCCCCAGTGCCCGTCACCCATTCACTCCCACCCCCCGCCCTCCTCCCCTTCTACCACCCCTAGTTCGTTTCCCAGAGTTAGCAGTCTTTACATTCTGTCTCCCTTTCTGATATTTCCCACACATTTCTTCTCCCTTCCCTTATAATCCCTTTCACTATTATTTATATTCCCCAAATGAATGAGAACATATAATGTTTGTCCTTCTCCGACTGACTTACTTCACTCAGCATAATACCCTCCAGTTCCATCCATGTTGAAGCAAATGGTGGGTATTTGTCATTTCTAATAGCTGAGTAATATTCCATTGTATACATAGACCACATCTTCTTTATCCATTCATCTTTCGTTGGACACCGAGGCTCCTTCCACAGTTTGGCCATCGTGGCCATTGCTGCTATAAACATCGGGGTGCAGGTGTCCCGGCGTTTCACTGCATCTGTATCTTTGGGGTAAATCCCCAACAGTGCAATTGCTGGGTCGTAGGGCAGGTCTATTTTTAACTCTTTGAGGAACCTACACACAGTTTTCCAGAGTGGCTGCACCAGTTCACATTCCTACCAACAGTGTAAGAGGGTTCCCTTTTCTCCGCATCCTCTCCAACATTTGTGGTTTCCTGCCTTGTTAATTTGCCCCATTCTCACCGGTGTGAGGTGGTATCTCATTGTGGTTTTGATTTGTATTTCCCTGATGGCAAGTGATGCAGAGCATTTTCTCATATGCATGTTGGCCATGTCTATGTCTTCCTCTGTGAGATTTCTCTTCATGTCTTTTGCCCATTTCATGATTGGATTGTTTCTTTCTTTGGTGTTGAGTTTAATAAGTTCTTTATAGATCTTGGAAACTAGCCCTTTATCTGATAGGTCATTTGCAAATATCTTCTCCCATTCTGTAGGTTGTCTTTTAGTTTTGTTGACTGTATCCTTTGCTGTGCAAAAGCTTCTTATCTTTTTTTTTTAATTTTTATTTATTTATGATAGTCACACAGAGAGAGAGAGAGAGAGAGAGAGAGGCTGAGACACAGGCAGAGGGAGGAGCAGTCTCCATGAACCGGGAGCCCGATGTGGGATTCGATCCCGGGTCTCCAGGATCCCGCCCTGGGCCAAAGACAGGCGCTAAACCGCTGCGCCACCCAGGGATCCCAAAAGCTTCTTATCTTGATGAAGTCCCAATAGTTCATTTTTGCTTTTGTTTCTTTTGCCTTCATGGATGTATCTTGCAAGTTACTGTGGCCAAGTTCAAAAAGGATGTTTCCTGTGTTCTCCTCTAGGATTTTGATGTAATCTTGTCTCACATTTAGATCTTTCATCCATTTTGAGTTTATCTTTGTGTATGGTGTAAGAGAATGGTCTAGTTTCATTCTTCTGCATGTGGATGTCCAATTTTCCAAGCACCATTTAATGAAGAGACTGTCTTTCTTCCAATGGATAGTCTTTCCTCCTTTATCGAATATTAGTTCACCATAAAGTTGAGGGTCCACTTCTGGGTTCTCTATTCTGTTCCACTGATCTATGTGTCTGTTTTTGTGCCAGACCACACTGTCTTGATGACCACAGCTTGGTAGTACAACCTGAAATCTGGCATTGTGATGCCCCCAGATATGGTTTTCTTTTTTAAAATTCCCCTGGCTATTCAGGATCTTTTCTGATTCCACACAAAACTTAAAATAATTTGTCCCAACTCTCTGAAGAAAGTCCATGGTATTTTGATAAGGATTGTGTTAAACGTGTAAATTGCCCTGGGTAACATTGACATTTTCACAATATTAATTCTGCCAATCCATGAGCATGGAATATTTTTCCATCTCTTTGTGTCTTCCTCAATATCTTTCAGAAGTGTTCTATAGTTTTTAGGGTATAGGTCCTTTACCTCTTTGGTTAGGTTTATTCCTAGGTATCTTATGCTTTTGGGTGCAAATGGGATTGACTCCTTAATTTCCCTTTCTTCAGTCTCATTGTTAGTGTATAGAAATACCACTGATTTCTGGGCATTGATTTTGTATCCTGCCACGCTACCAAATTGCTGTATGAGTTCTAGCAATCTTGGGGTGGAGGCTTTCGGGTTTTCTATGTAGAGTATCATGTCAACGGTGAAGAGGGAGAGTTTGACTTCTTCTTTGCCAATTTGAATGCCTTTAATGTCTTTTTGTTGTCTGATTGCTGAGGCTAGGACTTCCAATACTATGTTGAATAGCAGTGGTGAGAGTGGACATCCCTGTCTTGTTCCTGATCTTAGGGGAAAGGCTCCCAGTGCTTCCCCATTGAGAATGATATTTGCTGTGGGCTTTTCGTAGATGGCTTTTAAGATGTCGAGGAAAGTTCCCTCTATCCCTACACTCTGAAGAGTTTTGATCAGGAATGGATGCTGTATTTTGTCAAAGGCTTTCTCTGCATCTAATGAGAGGATCATATGGTTCTTGGTTTTTGTCTTGCTGATATGATGAATCACATTGATTGTTTTAGGACTGTTGAACCAGCCTTGTGTCCCGGGGATAAATCCTACTTGGTCATGGTGAATAATTTTCTTAATGTACTGTTGGATCCTATTGGCCAGTATCTTGTTGAGAATTTTTGCATCCATGTTCATCAGGGATATTGGTCTGTAATTCTCCTTTTTGGTGGGGTCTTTGTCTGGTTTTGGAATTAAGGTGTTGCTGGCCTCATAGAACGAATTTGGAAGTACTCCATCTCTTTCTATCTTTCCAAACAGCTTTAGGAGAATAGGTATGATTTCTTCTTTAAACTTTTGATAGAATTCCCCTGGGAAGCCATCTGGCCCTGGACTCTTGTGTCTTGGGAGGTTTTTGATGACTGCTTCAATTTCCTCCCTGGTTATTGGCCTGTTCAGGTTTTCTATTTCTTCCTGTTCCAGTTTTGGTAGTTTGTGGCTTTCCAGGAATGCGTCCATTTCTTCTAGATTGCCTAATTTATTGGCGTATAGCTGTTCATAATATGTTTTTAAAATCGTTTGTATTTCCTTGGTGTTGGTAGTGATCTCTCCTTTCTCATTCATGACTTTATTAATTTGAGTCTTCTCTCTCTTCTTTTTAATTAGGTTGGCTAATGGTTTATCTATCTTATTAATTCTTTCAAAGAACCAACTCCTGGTTCTGTTGATCTGTTCCACAGTTCTTCTGCTCTCGATTTCGTTGAGTTCTGCTCGAATTTTAACTAACTCTTTTCTTCTCCTGGGTGTAGGATCTATCTGCTGCTTTTTCTCTAGCTCCTTTATGTGTAAGGTTAGCGTTTGTATTTGAGTTCTTTCCAGTTTTTGAATGGATGCTTGTATTGCGCTGTATTTCCCCCTCAGGACTGCTTTTGCTCTGTCCCAAAGATTTTGAACGGTTGTATCTTCATTCTCATTAGTTTCCATGAATCTTTTTAATTCTTCCTTAATTTCCTGGTTGACCCTTTCATCTTTTAGCAGGATGGTCCTTAACCTCCACGTGTTTGAGGTCCTTCCAAACTTCTTGTTGTGATTGAGTTCTAATTTCAAGGCATTATGGTCTGAGAATATGCAGGGGACGATCCCAATCTTTTGGTATCAGTTCAGACCCGATTTGTGACCCAGTATGTGGTCTATTCCGGAGAAAGTTCCATGTGCACTTGAGAAGAATGTGTATTCAGTTGAGTTTGGATGTAAAGTTCTGTAGATATCTGTGAAATCCATCTGGTCCAGTGTATCATTTAAAGCTCTCGTTTCTTTGGAGATGTTGTACTTTGAAGACCTATCGAGGGTAGAAAGAGCGAGATTGAAGTCACCAAGTATAAGTGTATTATTATCTAAGTATTTCTTTGCTTTGGTTATTAATTGGTTTAAATATTTGGCAGCTATCACATTTGGGGCATATATATTGAGGTTTGTTAAGTCCTCTTGCTGGATAGATCCTTTAAGTATGAGATAGTATCCCTCTTCATCTCTCACTACAGTCTTCGGGGTAAATTTTAGTTTATCTGATATAAGGATGGCTACCCCTGCTTTCTTTTGAGGACCATTTGAATGGTAGATGGTTCTCCAACCTTTTATATTCAGGCTGTAGATGTCCTTCTGTCTAAAATGAGTCTCTTGTAGACAGCAAATAGATGGGTCCTGCTTTTTTATCCAGTCTGAAACCCTGCGCCTTTTGATGGGGTCATTAAGCCCGTTCACATTCAGAGTTACTATTGAAAAATACGAGTTTAGTGTCATCATGATATCTATTCAGTCCTTGTTTTTGTGGAATGTTCCACTGAACTTCTTCTTAAAGGGGAATTTTAAGAGTCCCCCTTAAAATTTCTTCCAGAGCTGGTTTCGAGGTTCTAAAACCAGCTCTTTCAGTTCTTGCCTGTCTTAGAAGCTCTTTATATCCCCTTCCATTTTGAATGAGAGCCTTGCTGGATAAAGTATTCTTGGTTGCATGTTCTTCTCATTTAGGACCCTGAGTACATCCTGCCAGCCCTTTCTGGCCTGCCAGGTCTCTGTGGAGAGGTCTGCTGTTACCCTAATACTCCTCCCCATAAAAGTCAGGGATTTCTTGTCTCTTGCTGCTTTAAGGATCTTCTCTTTAACTTTGGAATTTGCAAGCTTCACTATTAAATGTCGACGTGTTGAACGGTTTTTATTGATTTTAGGCGGGGGGGTCTCTCTATTTTCTGGATCTCAATGCCTGTTTCCCTTCCCTGATTAGGAAAGTTTTCAGCTAGGATTTGTTCAAATACATATTCTGGCCCTCTTCCCTTTCGGCGCTCTCGGGAACCCCAATTACACGTAGGTTTTTCTTCATCAGGCTGTCGTTTATTTCCCTTAATCTGTCTTCATGGTCTTTTAATTGTGTGTCTCTTTTTTCCTCAGTTTCCCTCTTTGCCATCAACTTGTCTTCTAGGTCACTCACTCGTTCTTCCACCTCATTAACCCTCGTCGTTAGGACTTCTAGTTTGGATTGCATCTCATTCAATTGATTTTTAATTTCTGCCTGATTGGATCTAAATTCTGCAGTCATGAAGTCTCTTGAGTCCTTTATGCTTTTTTCTAGAGCCACCAGTAGCTGTATAATAGTGCTTCTGAATTGGCTTTCTGACATTGAATCGTAATCCAGATTTTGTAACTCTGTGGGAGAGAGGGCTGTTTCTGATTCTTTCTTTTGAGGTGAAGTTTTCCTTCTAGTCATTTTGGTCAGTGCAGAGTGGCCAAAAACAAGTTGTATTGGGAAAAGGAGCAGAAGAGAGGAGAGAAAGAAGGAAAGAAAAGAGAAAAAGAAAAAATAAAAAAGAAGAAAAAAAGGAAAAAAGAGAAGAAAAAGAGAAAGAAAAGGAAAGAAAGGGAAAAAAAGGGGTGGGGGAAGCCATCAGAAATCAAAAAGAAAAAAAAACGAACGGAAACAAAAACAAACAAACAAGCAAAATCAAAAACCACGGGGGAGTATCTTCTGATTCTGTATACTTTAAGTCCCTTGACTTCCCCTGGAACTTGTCCCTCTAGCTGGTCTTCTAGGGGAGGGGCCTTTTGTGCTGATTTTCAGGTGTTAGCACTTGGGGGAGCTGCTCAGCCCCCTGCCTAGTGTACGTTCAGTGAAAGATGTTTAAGCTCTTTATCCTATGAGGCCACTGTAGGCTCAGTGGGGGTTGTTTACCCCGTGAGGTCCCAGAAGGAACAACCACAGTGGCGGGGCCAGCTCTGGAGCCCTGGAGTCAGCTCCCGCAGTAGCTCCAGAGCTCTCGGTCTGCAGGGCCTGGAGGCTCCGGGGCAGGGCCGCTGATCTGCTCAGCTCCGGGCAGGAGCGTCCTTGCTGTCCTGGGCACCCCTGGCCTTTGCCTGTCCCGGAGGGAGGCCGGACCCTGGGCTGTGTCCCGGCGCCCTGTGCTCCCAGTCTGCTCTGTTGGATTCGCTTTCCCGGCCGGGCAGCCCCCTCCGCGGAGCCACCCCTGGAGCCCCTCCGAGCTGCCCCCGGGTCAATGCGTGTGCGCTGCAGCCCTTAGGGAGCTCGGCGCACTCTCCTGGGGCGCAGGTGTCTGTTAGTGTCCCAGGGAGCCCGAGGGCATCCCCGCCCTCCTGGGTCCTGCTCCAACTCCCTGCGAGCCCCTTTCCGCCCGGGAAGGTCGGTGCAGCTCCTGCGTCTCCGGGACGGGGCTCTCCTGTCCTGGGGACACTCGCCCCGGCCTCAGCCCGGCTCCTCGCGGGGCCCCTCCCCCTCGGAGGCCTTTTGTTTCTTTATTTCTTTTTCCCGGTCTTCCTACCTTGATAGAAGCGCGAACTCTTCTCGCTGTAGCATTCCAGCTGGTGTATCTTTAAACCTCAGGCCGAATTCGTAGATTTTCAGGATGATTTGAAGGATATCTAGGTAATTTGCTGGGGACCCTACTCTTCCACCTTCTTGCCCCTCCTCCACATCTGTTATTTTGGATAAATATTTTCTGGTGTGTGTTTTAACTCTAACACCAATATTTGCTTCAGAATGGCTTGAAGATATCATGATAGAAAACATTAGCCCCAATGAAAAAAGGGTGAACTATCACAGCAATATGAAAAGTGCAGAGAAATTTGTTTTAGGTAACATGGACAAATAATGATGGAGGTTCCTTAATTTTCATTTATATATCTTTTCCATTTTATTGTTAAGTTACATAAGCTGGATTTTGTCAGCCACTAAAATTTAAAATACAGATGTTATATTTCATAATGGAAAACATCACAGAGTGAATAACCTCATATAATGAATAAGACCACATGTTTGAGGCCCCTGAACTCTTAGAGAGAGCTGATACAGTTTTTGACATTATTAATACACAGATTAGACATAGAAAAACCTGATCACTAGTCAACCAATAAATAAAGCAAGACTGTGTGCTTATGTCTGGCCAAGGACTGTTTAATCTTCAAATGTGAAGATCAAGAGATATTAGTCTGTTATTTGAGGCTGAAGAAAAAGGGTCATCCTGCTTTGTGTTAGTGATTACTAACTTTGGTCAGGATTCCAGACTAGAAGGGCATAACTATGGGGAAGGAAGAGGCTACCAGATGAAATCACCAAACCTCAAAAGTGCTTTTGATAATAATTATTCTTCTAGTTATAATCACTCTTAACAGATATAACCTTGGAAGTAAAATATTAATGTAAAACAATGATAGTAATATCTTGACTAGAATTATTCCAGTGGCAAAGCCAAATTTCATCTGTTTTGTATGAAATATAACTATGTAACCATATATATTTATAGTACTCTCTTGTTCTATGTCTATTCATACTGAAGCACTTTTGGTGTCATTTAAAAACTCTATTCTCAGGGCAGCCCTGATGGCTCAGCGGTTTAGCGCTGCCATCCGCCTGGGGTGTGATCCTGGAGACCCAGGATCGAGTCCCACATTGGGCTCCCTATGTGGAGCCTGCTTCTCCTTCTACCTGTGTCTCTGCCTCTCCCTCTCTGTGTCTCTCATGAATAAATGAATAAAATCTTAAAAAAAAAAAACCCTCTATTCTCACTAATCGTTTTTCTACAAGGATATAGTTGAATATTTGAACTTAGAGTTGACAATGACTTCAGTACCCACAAATGTAAATATCTTGGTAACTCAGAGGCAAGCATCCTTAACAAAGAAATGGACAGTGACTGAAAACAATATTGAAGAAGAATTGATAAGGTTTTCATGATTAAGTCTCTAAGACTCTTCTGCAAAAACAGTCACCCAAACTTTACATTGTCCAGGGGGCATTTTTGGGAAAGGGGAAGATATCTATCAAGGTTACTATATTGAGTATCCCTACGTCTACAAGCAGTCAAAGTAAAGTAACTCATGAGTTGGTAGAGAAATAACCATAAAGATCAAGTTTAGTCCTGGAAAATGATTCACTTTTTAAGATCATTTTGGTCAGGGAAGACAGAGCTGAAAAGCCATGCTGATTTAATGTTAGAAGTCAGAATGATGACTTAAATCTAGGACCCTGTTTAAGCTGGAGATCACTAGGTCATAGTACTATTAGAGTTAATGAGTTAATTACATAATAAAAAGTTTCTGTGATAAATCCTTAGATATTTTTATATTTTTAAGAATGCTTAAATATAAAGCCCTAATCTAAGTCAGGGTTACACCTGAGATCTTCACTGTGCAAATTTCATTAACATGTAAAGATTAGGGAATTCTTTTATAATTCTGCTCTCTCATCATTATGCTTAGTACACTTCTGATCTCATGAGCATTTTCTTTTCATCATTAGATCAAATTATCAACTCCTAAAAGAATATTTTCCATTCTCAGCCAAAGATGCTTCCCATTTCCTGAATCACTCTCTAATACATCATCTTTATATCTATCATATAGTGCACTGTACCTGGAATGAGTCATTGAATGATTTCTTTGTTAATTTTCAGTCTTCGCTAGTGGGATGTAAGTTCATTTAAGGCAAGTTTGCTTTTTTGTCTTCTTCATCCTTATATCCCAGCACCCAGAACAGTAACACACAACACGGGCTCTTAGTGCATTTGGTTGCCTGTGGTACTGTTCTGCAATCTGTGTTCAGTTCAAAAGGACATATATCTTTTGGATTTAGAATGGCATGTGCTGGGGCAGCCCTGGTGGCTCAGCGGTTTAGTGCCGCCTTCAGCCCGGGGCCTGATCTTGAAGACCCAGGATCGAGTCCCACGTCGGGCTCTCTGCATGGAGCCTGCTTCTCCCTCTCGCCTGTGTTTCTTTCTCTTTTCTCTCTTTCTCTCTCTCTCTCATGAATAAATAAATAAAATCTTAAAAAAAAAGAACTTTAGAATGGCATGTCCTTTAGAAATATCAGCATCATTCTCTTCTGTGTATTATTTATTCTTGAAGGCCAGGTTTTTATTTGTATTGTTTTTTATTGTTTGTTTGTTTGCTTGTTTGTTCAGAGAGCAACTCAATCTTACCTGTAGTTCTGATAAACAAAATAAAAGAAATGTTAATTATAATATCATTCTTGCTAAAAACCCCTGCCATTATATATATAACCATATATATTTATAGTACTTATTATATATAGTACTATATATAGTACTTATTATATATATACATATATATAATATTTCTGATACTATTCTGATATTAATTCTTTAAAACCCTAATAGACTTTTCACTAGTTTGCTATGCCAAGATTTCGGTACTTCTATGCTATGGTTTTCATCTTTTATGACTCAAACTGCTTATGCGTAACAACTACTTATCAGAGAAGTGAATGCAGAATGATTTGCAGCTATATTTCAAGTTACATTCTTATTTAATTCTTTCTTCAAAGGAACTAAGATCATTGCTGTGTTACTTATAAAATTCAATAAAACTCAACACCACTGAGTTTTTGCAATCTTTTAAACAAAATTATTATTAATAGTAAACAATTTTGAGCTATAATTTATATCAAATATTTACCCCAAGCCAAAATCTTTGGCTAAAAATATTTAATTCATTTTGTCAATATTATGGTTGTCAACACATATGTTTGTGTTTAAGTAAACTGTTTTGTGGGCAGATGTCTACATGATATTAAAACATGGATTGTTTTGATTGTCTCAAGTTTGTGTTCTAAGTCAATATGAAGTAACTTCAAGGAATTCAGTAGTACTATAGCATGACTATAGTTCCAGTGATACTGACTAGAGGTAGATCCGTAGTCTATGGTATAATGCTTTGTAGACTCCTTTTTCATATATTCCTGCTTTGCAAGAGGTATTCAATTACATTAGTGAAGATTTATGCTTGTGGCTAAGGAATTGGTTTTAATCTAAGAGTTATTAAAATGTATTATTATTATGTAGTATTTAGTACTTAGTATGTTATTTAAATCTATCCAGAAGAGTAAAGGAATTGAAAATAAACTTTAAGTTGGAAAAATTTAGTCAAGAGCTATTTTTTCAACAAATGGTTAGAGCACTTTATAAAGAAACATTTGTACATTCAGTACAATATCTTCCTTTGCATTACAATACCTGCCAGTCAGCCTAAACTGTTGATATCATGAAAAAGTGACATAGTAATATTAAACCTGTATTTAAAAGGCAATAAAAAGTGTAGGGCTACTGTGTGTGTGTGTGTGTGTGTGTGTGTGTGTTGGGGTGGGGGTTTGTTAAAGATTCAGAATGTAAACCAGGTTTTATTTTCTTTACATCTTTAATTGCTTCATTTTGGATAACACATTATTATGTACAGAAGCTGACTGTTTGGGATACCTAAATAAGAATTAGTTCAATTATTTTCTCCTTTGTCTTTTATATCCAAAATCTTTTAGACTGTGACCTAGATTCAGATTCAGTGGCACTATTTAAAAGAAAAAAATAAAATGTGAAGTATGCTAATGGTATTTCATAATATTCTACCCCTGAGGATTATTTGTTTTTAATTTCCCTTATTGTATAACAGCACTCCTAGGAGACATTCAACAATAGTTATTAAATAAAGATAAGTTTGTTGAAAGAATAATAACAAACTGAGGAAGATAATTTTCATATCCAAGGATACAAGTCAAATATTATGCTTTTCAAAGGGTAAGATTTATTTTAAAACAAACAAAAAATTTTTAAAGGGTAGAAAAGATAAAGGCTTTTACTCTAGAACAGCTAAATAAAGCAAAATGCTGGCTATTTTAAGTGAAATAAAAAACATTTTCCCTTTGTATATTATGGGCTTGTTGATTTAAATTATTTTAAAATATTTTCTTTCACTTAAATATTTTCCTTTAGGACATGGATTGTAAGCAGCCAAATGATCTACTAGAATAAAGTATAAACTATAAAGCATAACAAATTTTTGGTATATCTATTTTACCAATGTACAATAACTTTGATTGTTTCAGATATCTCAGGGATAAGTACAAAAGCTCATAATTACTTCATGAACACATAAACATACTGAATTTTATCATTCAAAAACACATTTTATAAAGTTACATATTTTTTACACCCTTCACAAAAGAAAGAAAAGGTTTGTATATTCCTAATTAATTTTGAAATAAACCACATATTATATGTGGAATTGACAACTGGAATTGTCAAGTTATATAATTTCTTAAATTTATCTGCATTTTCTGTTTCCATACTAAATAAAATTAAAAGAGGGATTTAATCTCAATCTATTACTAGATAATATTGCTAAAAAGTGATTTTTCAGATTTCTCACTTCAACTTTGAATGTAGATGGCTAAAAGAAGCACCATGTCTATCTTAAAGTAAAAGCAGGAGAAAATTCTAAATAATTACTTTCTTGGACACACAAAACTGATCATTAAAGGCAATTAAGTAAATCAAAAACAGAGAAAGATAGCTGCTAGGACTCAAAAATTAAAGTATTTACTTACCTTGGATAAACACCATATAAGCTGAAAAGACAATGACTTAAAAAATAACAAACTGCCAAATATGAGAGTAGGTATATTAATTTTCTACTGCTGATGAAAAATTTATTTAACGGCTAAAATTATATTTGGGAGATCAGAAGTCCAAAATGACTCCAACTGGCCAAAATCAAGATGTCAGCAAAGGTGCATTCCTTTTGGAATATCTAGAGGAGAACTAAGGTTCCTTGCCTTTTCCTGCATGCCTTGACTCATGATACCTTTCCAATCTTCAAAGTTTATAACTCTAACCTCCACTTTTTTCATCACATCCTACTCCTAACTTTGACCATCTCTTCTCTCTTTTGTAACAATCTTTGTAATTACATTGGGCCCACCTGAACAATTCAGGATAATTTTCCTAGCTCAAGTTTCTTAATTTATATAAAAAAAAAATCCTTTGCTATATAATCAACATATTTAGTTTTAGCCATTAGTTCATGAGCATCTTTATAAGCCATTATTTAGCCCACCATAGAGGGCTAGTGTGAGAGTGTGAATCCTGATATAAGAGTTTTTTCACCATCTTACAAATTTATTCTCCACTAATCCCACCAGGCACTCACAAGGTGGTCAGGTTGAGTTTTATCAAAGCTTTCTTGTGGTGATGGCTAGAGGAGAATAGCAATGACTACAGAAACTCCATATTCTCTCTCTCCACCACAAAACAAATATGTTAATCTACAAGGGTCAGAATAATGAAAAACTGGCTTTACCTGTGGTAAAAAATGCACTGCCCCTGTAGGGAAGCAAACATACATCTTAGTATGAGCACCACAATTGGAGGAGAAGCAGATGCACTAATAGAGACTCCACCATTGAGAGTCAGGAATAATGCACATGCCTAGGAATAAGGCTTAATCAAAACATTAGAGAATGACCCCTTCTTCTATTTTTATCTCCAGGCTATCAAGTGTTGTGTAAAACAGCAAGGGACTAAACCTTTGAGAGTTACAAGAGATGTATTCTCTTAGGGGCACCACAAAAAAGACTCAAAGAGGAGGAGGAATTCAGAAAGTAACCTTCTGAAAATCAGTCCACAGCATAAAGAGAAGGACTACTAGGAAAATATGAAGTCTATAATACATTCAGAGTAACCATAGCAGGAGCAAATGTCAACCCCAGCTTGACTCCAGAAAGAATAACACAAAATACTATAAAGGCTTAGTGGGAGGAGAGTTATATTTGAAGCATAAAATCTTTACTTTTGAATGTGCTAAATAAGATCTGGATGTCAAGACACAGTAAGAAATATATTAAAAGGTAAGAAATGATACTGAAGAGTGAAATAAATCATCATAGAATCTAGATATGACACAGAAGTTGGACCAATTAGAGAATGTAAAATAATTGTCATTAATATGTTCAAGGTACTAATAGCAAAGATACACAATTTGAAATACCAGAGAGATAGATTCAGAAATGTGATGACTATAAGAAAGAACCGAATAGTAATTCTGGAAGCAAAACATAATAACGGGGATAAAGAACTGCTTCAGGAAGCTTTTTGGTAAACTCAGCACAGCCAAAAGAAGAGTCAGTGAAAATAAAGATAGTTCAATAGAAATCACTCAAAATCAAACACGTGAAAAAAGAGAAGGAAAAAGAAAAAAAAAAAGCATGCAAGAGTTGTGGCACAATATCATATAGCTTAACATGCACATAGTAGAATCCCAGAGAGAGAAGAAAGATGAAAAAGGTTGTAGAAATTTTGCTACATGAGAATTTTGTAAAATCAGTTTCAGATACTATACTGCAAATCCAATAGCTTAAAACACCAACAGAATAAAAATAAAACAACTTCCCAAAAAATTCACCTAAATATGTCATTTTATACTGTCAAAAACAAAAACCAAAGAGCACATCTTTGTAGAGAGGCAGGAAAAAAATGCTACCTAGACAAGAATGGGTTAAAAGTTATAGCTGATTTCTCCTCAGAACCTATGCAAGCAAGAAGAAAATGGAATGTTTTCTTAAATGCAAATACACACACACACTCACACACACACACACAGACCTGAGTTCCACATTTAGCAAGAATGTAATTTTTTTTTAAATAGAAAAGATTTTCTCAGACAAGTAAAAGCAAGTGATGCATTCTATTTATATAGCACAAGTAAAATTGGAATATGACAATTCCACAACATGTAGTAGGAAGCAATTGAGAATATACTAGTGTAATGTTCTTACATTACACATAAAATAGTACAACTTATATATAGACTCAGATTAATTAAAAATGTATATTGTAAACCCTAAAGAAAGCACTAAATTAGCATAAAAGAGATGTAAGCCAAGAGAGATAAATAAACTGGAATTTAAAAAAATCCTCAATTCATGAAAAGAGGAAAAAGAAACAAAGAACAAAGGAATTAATAAAAAAAAATAGCTACTAAGTCAGTATGTTTTTATCCAATTTTATCAAAATTCACTTTAAATGTGAATGTTCTAAACATACCAATTAAGAGGGCACATAATGTGATGAGCACTGTATATTATTTATATATTGGCAAATCGAATTTAAATAAAAACAAACAAACAAAAACCAAAAACCAGGGACACCTGAGTGGTTCAGTGATTGAGTGTCTGCCTTCTGCTTAGGTTCTGATCCTGGGGTCCTGGGATGGAGTCCTACATCAGGCTCCCCTCAGGGAGCCTGCTTATCCCTCTGCCTATGTCTCTGCTTCTCTCTCGTTGTCTCTCATGAATAAATAAAATATTTAAAACAAAAGCAAAAACAACATATCAGTTAAAATAAAAAGAATGTCAAATGGCATAAAAATGTATGTCACTAATATATGCTTTCTGCAAGAAAATCATTAACTGTAAGTACACAAAAATGTTAAATTAAAATGAGGGTATCCCTGGGTGGCTCAGTGGTTTACTGCCTGCCTTCAGCCCAGGGCGTGATCCCAGAATCCCGGGATCGAATCCCACATCGAGCTCCCTGCATGGAGCCTGCTTCTCCCTCTGCCTGTGTCTCTGCCTCTTTCTGTGTGTCTCTCATGAATAAATAAATAAAACCTTAAAAAAAATGATGAGTAGTTAAAAATGCAAAACTAAGCAAGAGAATATTTAAATGGTAAAATCAAAGTGGACACCAGAACAGAGAATATTATCAGGGGTCCAGAGAAACATTAGCTCATGATAAAGAGACCAATTATCTAATAACACATAATAATCTTTTTAATAGAATTCCAAAAAATATAAAGCAAAATAGAACCCAGATTAAAAATAGGGATATTTGTATTTTTATGTAGAATATTCAACACTTCTGTCTCAGTAATTGCAGAATCAGGCATAAATTTAGCAAGGATATGATGACCTCAATAGTACTATTAACTGTCATGACATAATTAATGTTTCTAAATACTCCAACCATCCACAACAGAATATACATTCTTCTAAAGTTCCTATGGAGCATTCCTAAGGACAGATCACATTATAGGAACTAAAGTGAACTTTAACAAATTTAAAGCAATGAAGATTACACGAAAAAATGTTCACAAACCATAACAGAATTAAAATATATAACATTAGAAAATATATAGAAAAGTCCCAAATATTTGGTGATTAAACAAAACATTCCTAATAACACATGAATCAAAAAGGAGGTCTCAAGAGAAACTGGAAATTTTTGAGTTATACAAAAAGGAAATACAACTTATTGCAATGTGTAAGACACATCAAAAGCAGTCTTTAGAGGGAAATTTATGCCATTAAATGCATATATTAAAGAAGAACATCTAAAATCAAGAATACAAATTTTCTAGAAACTAAAGAAACACCATTTAACTCTTAAAGCAAACAAAAAATTATAACATGTAAATAATAGAGAAAATCAATGAAACCAGGCTCGCGTTCCCACTGCTTGGCCAGAATTCTAAGGCTTTCTGCAGAGATTTGAAAAATGGCAACAAATGAAAGTATCAGCATCTTTAGTTCAGCATCCTTGGCTGTGGAGTATGTGGATTCACTTTTACCTGAGAACCCTCTACAAGAACCATTTTAAAATGCTTGGAACTATATGTTGAATAATTATACAAAGTTCCAGATTGCAACATGGGGATCCTTGATAGTTCACGAAGTTCTTTATTTCTTGTTCTCTTTACCTGGATTTTTGTGTCAATTTATACCTTTAATGAAAAAGTACAAAATTCAAAAGGATAAACAAGAAACATGAGAAAACCAATGGAAATGTTTTAAAGTACTTCTCTTTAATCACTTTTGTATCCAGCTTACTTTGATCTGTGGAACTTATTAATTTACAGAGTATTTTAATATACCTTATGATTGGGAAAGAATGCCAAGGTAGTATATGCTTTTGGCAAGATGCTTTGGCTGTGCAGTGATTGAGGATACCTGGCACTATTTCCTGCATAGGCTCTTACATCACAAAAGAATATAAATATATAAACAGTTTGTTTATATAAACAGTCTGTTTCGGAACAGACTCTCAGTTTACTGCATATAATGAAAATATGAAAAAGATTGAGAAAAAGATGCAATAAATATCTCATCTCAACCATCCTGAAAGCATACACCTTTCCTGAATTGAAGTGAATAGCTAACATTGCTTCTGCGGAGCAGAAATAAACATGTGTCTTGGCTGCTAAGTGATACAAAGAACATTAACAACCTTTAAATATCTTCCTAGTGGGAACTTTTTCTACTTTACATAAAAGTTCTGTATGTGTAGAAATAAGTAAATATATAGTGAAGTATGATTTTCGTGAGGAGGTTGTAAAGGCCGTGTTGCTAACCTTACAGAAAGGTTTTAAGTAATGGATGAAGTATCAGTCTGTCTTTCCCCCAGTAACACCAGAGGCCTGAAGCTAAGATGGGTCTTTAAAATCTTGTAAATATATAGTGGCCATTTCAGTATCTCTTATCAGGGTGTTGGCCTCAAATTGAACTTTAAACAATTTCTAGAATTTGCCTAAACATCCAAGTATCATGGGTTGAACCATATCGATCGACAAAGTGAGGCCGCCAAATCGGAATAGCCTGCCCCAAGAACTTCCACTCTTGTCCTGAGCTGACTGGTTTGGGGTTTTTCTCCTTTGAGAAACCCTTTTGGATGGCAATGTGCTACGGGTATCTAAAAATTAAGGCGTTTCCGAATTGTCGTAAATGGAATATTTTAGTCTGAAGGTTTTCGGATTATTTGATTTTCTTTTTTAAATTGAGGTTTATTTCTGTTATTTACCCTTTCATTTTGTATATCAAGTTTTCATGATACTTAAAACTGTACCTTGAAACATTGTGAACTGACTTGCTGTATTTGCACTTTGAACTATTGAAATAAATGTGATTTTTTTTTTTTTTTGGTCTGAAAAAAATCAATGAAACCAAAGGTTCTAAAAAAATCAATAAAATTGATAAACCTCTATTCTGTTTAACCAAATGAAAAAGAGAGAAGGCATAATATCATGAATTTAAAAATGGTGTAATTTATTGATGACATAGGAAATAGGAACAACACTATGTCCTTAAATTTGACAATTTAGATTAAATGAAAAATTTTTGAGAGTCAAACTACCAAAACTCACTGAAGGTAAAATAAGTTACTTGAATAGTCCTATATATATATTATAGAAAATAATCATTAAAACCTTCCAAAAGAAAAAAAATCACACACTCAGATGCTTTTATTAGTAAAATTCTACCAAACGCATATGGAAGAATAATACCAGTTTTACACAAATACTACCAGAAATAGAAGAGAAGGGGTACTACTTCCCTATTCATTTTATCAGGCCAGAATTATCAAAACCAAAAGGGAACATTTCAAATACAGAAAATTACATTCTAATATCCATAAGTGACAATAGACACAAAAATTCTCAACAAAATTTTAGAAAAGTTAATCCAAAAAGTGTCTTTGACAAGATAATGATCAAATAGATTTATCCTAGTAATGCAAAGTTGCTTCAATATTTAAAAATCATTAATTTAATTCATCATATTAATAGATTAGTAAAGACAGACAATGTTTTTCTCAGTAGATGTAATAGATACTTGACCAAGCTCAACATTTATAATAAAACTATCAACGAATAAAATACAAGAGAGCTTTCTTTAAAAAAAAATTATTTTTTTATTCATGAGAGACACACAGAGCCAGAGGCAAAGACACAGGCAGAGGGAAAAGCAAGCTCCATGCAGGGAGCCTGACTTGAGACTTGATCCTCCGTCTCCAGGATCACGCCCTGGACTGAAGGCGGAGCTTAACCGCTGAGCTACCGGGCTCCAAAGAGAGCTTTCTTAATCTACTAAAGGGCATCTTTAGAAAAATCTAGGTGAAAATCATATTTAATAGTTAGACATATATCTCTCAACCCAAATTTAAGAACAGGAAAAATCCTGTTAGTACTCCTATTAAGGTTGTACTGGAAGTTCTAGCAAATGCAATAAGGTAAGAAAAAGGAATACAGGGATCCCTGGGTGGCGCAGCGGTTTAGCGCCTACCTTTGGCCCAGGGCACGATCCTGGAGACCCAGGATCGAATCCCACGTCGGGCTCCCGGTGCATGGAACCTGCTTCTCCCTCTGCCTGTGTCTCTGCCTCTCTCTCTCTCTGTGTGACTATCATAAATAAAAAAAAAAAAAAAGAAAGAAAAAGGAATACACATTTAGGTTATATTTTATAAATTCATTATAAATGTTTATAATATATATCAGCAATGAATAATCAAAGTACCTTGATTTGATATTTGAAATCAAAATACCTTTTAGAATAACACTGAAAAGAAATATTTATACAGGGATCCCTGGGTGGCGCAGCGGTTTGGCGCCTGCCTTTGGCCCAGGGCGCGATCCTGGAGACCCGAGATCGAATCCCGCATCGGGCTCCCGGTGCATGGAGCCTGCTTCTCCCTCTGCCTGTGTCTCTGCCTCTCTCTCTCTCTGTGACTATCATAAATAAATAAAAATTTTAAAAAAAAGAAATATTTATACATTTAATTAAAAGTACAGTATCTGTGTTAAGTAATTTATTAAACACTGATGAAAAGGAGATATACATTATTTGTGGATTAGAGAATTCAGTGACATGAAAATGGCAGTTCTCAACATATAGACTCAATGCAATTCAATGCAATTCTAATCAATATCTTGGCAATAAAAATTGATTTGGAAAAGCACAGCTAAACACTACAAAAATTTAAAAAACAACAAAATTGGAAATTTGATAATACCTGATTTCAAGACTTACTATAAAGTGACAGTAATCATGGAGGTTTGCTATTGTCAAAAGGATAGGCACTTTGGTTAATAGAGATAGAGCCCAGGAATAGACACACAAAAAAATAACTCTTGAGAAGGTTTTTTGAGAAGTTATACAGACAATTCAGTGGAAAAAAAATTTAACACATATCTCACATCTTATACAAAATTAATTCCAGATGGATCATAGATCTAAACATAAAATGTAAAACTATAAAGCTTTTGAAGATAGGAAGAAATCTGCATGGCCTTGCATTTGGCAAAGATATTTTAGGATATAAAAGAAGGATCTTTAAAAGAAAAATGATAAATCAGAATTTATAAATATTAAAAACTTTGGCTCTGTGAAAGATACTGTTAAGAGAATGAAAATACAATCCAATGCCTGGGATGAAGTATTGCAACACTTATGTGTGATTAGAAATTCTATCTAGAATAAAAAAGAATTGTTAAAAATCACTTTCAAAAATAATACCAGCCTAATAATATGTATGCAGAGGTCTGAAAAGACACTTTGGAAAACACTATATATGGATAAATCAGTTTATGAAAGGATGAATAACATCATTAATCTTTATGAAAATGCAAATGAAAATCATAATGGGATAACACTGTACATATGCTACAATGGCTAAAAGCAAAACAAGACAAAACAAGTCTGGAAATAACAAGAACTCTAGATGATACTGAGAAACCAGAACTCAGATATTGCTGGAAGGAAGGTAAAAATGTTACAACCATCTTGGAATGTGGTTTGGCAGTTGCTTTTTTATAAAGTTGAACATACATTTACCATTAGACTTAGTAATTCCACCCCTACATATTTATCCAAGTGAATTGAAAACTTATATTTACCCGAAAGTCTGTATGCTAATGTTTGCAGCAGTTTAATTCGTAGTTGGAAAAAAAGTGTGCGAACAACCCAATGTCTTTCTACAGATGAGTGATAAACATACTTAGATATACATCCATACAAGTATACAAGTATACTATTATTCTGCACTAAAAAATAAGTAACTATGTATTTACAAAAAAAAAAAGAAGAAACTATGGAAAAATTTCAAAGCATTTTACTAAGTGTGAGGAACAAGACCTTATTATAATCTATGATTTCAATTATAGAACATTCTGGAAAAAGAAAACTATAGGGACAGAAAACACATAAATAATTTTCAGGACCAGGACTGAAGGGATGAGTTGACTACCGAGAAGCAGCAAAAGGGAATTTGAGGGATGATGGAATTATTCTGTGTGGTATTGCAGTGATAGAAGCATTGTTCAATGTTTTTTTTCAAACGCACCACAAAAAGTGAATTTTATTGGATGCAATTTTGGGGAAAAAATTCAAATTCAACCAAATTTAAATCTCCAAATTTTTAAAGCCAGAAATTTCAAATCAACTAGAATGACAGAATGAGGCACAGACCCCATTATGAAGCGTAGATTGGAGCAAAGGCAGCTAAGTACATTACTAATATATGCCATAATTACAATGACTAGTGAGGAATAGCAGAGCTTCCTGAAGTGACTCATAAAACGTTTAGACTAGATACTACAAGACTAAAGAAAAAAAAAGAGTGTACCCATATATAGTAAAAAGCTTAAAGGACCTTAAAGGACCTAGCAATTCTGAAACTACTATGCATGTGTATTATCTTTGAACAAATAAATATATGTATAATTTAAGCCAAATTTCTTACTGTAAGAGAAAGCAGTTGTAAATAAGAAAAGGGAAAAATGATAGAATGTGGGATATACCAGTAGGAGCACATACTCATTATTATTTATAAATATACATATGGATGGTACAGGGATGAACAGAGATGTGCATATATATGGTGTATTATACATACATACCTTTCCTAATCCTGTATGCCATGGGAGGTTGGAACCAGTCTCTGTCCTAACAAAGAAGAATGCTTAGCATCCATATTTTGTTTTTTAATTCTCTAGTTAAAGGAACCAAGACTTTTTGGAGAAATTGCTGTGGCAGAAAAAAATGTAAGATGATTTAAGGATAACTTGTAGAGCCAGAATTCAAGATAATGTTATAAATAAAAACAGTAGTAGCAAAAATAATAATAATAAGCAAAAGACAATGAAAGAGGAAGAGACGAAGGAGGAGAAGATGACACAAGAACCATCAGGAAAAAGCCTCTAGTTGTTACAACTGGCACAATTTTATCCCTAATATAAATGGTGATAGTCTTTGATTGTAACTCAAAGAATAAAATTATCCTTGAATCTGTAGTGATTTAAATAAATAATCCAATAAATAATTAAGTGGAGAAAAAAAGGCTACCAGATATTACAGAAGAATTCCAAATAATACATGAAGAAAAAATGAAGGAAATCAGAAAATCATCATTAGAACACTGCATGATTGCTGCAGGCAGGATACATTGAGGAATACTAATGTGGTAGGAGAAACTTAAGGAAAAATAAGAAAATTGCATAGCCTACCCTCAAAACATATCTTCCAAACTATGTATTAGTTACTGTGGTGGTTTGAACATGTCCACAAATTCATTGAGACTCCTCTCTGAGAGATGAGTTTAATTTCCTCCCCTTGAGTGTGGAATGCACTTAGCTACTTGCTTCTACTAGAGTACAACAAGTGAAGAAGAAGAAAGAAGAAGAAGGAGAAGGAGAAGAGGAAGAAGGAGAAATAAAAACAAAATTTTACATTGAGGAAAAGAAACCTAACAGACACCAGTAGTAAAAATAATGACCTCATGTATTTCCTGATGCAACATGATCAGAGGGGCACATCACCTCCATACTATGCTTCCTCAAAAATCCATATCTTCAGTCTAATCCTGAGAAAACATCAGAAAAAAGCAGATCTAAGGGCATCTATTAAACCACTTCAGCAAACTTTCAAAAATGTCAGGTCATAAAAAATAAAGATGGACAAATTGGCACAGATTTGAGGAAATAAAACATAATGCCTATATGCAATGTGATATCCTAGATTTGGTCTTGAAACATTGAAATAGAAGATATATAAATGGAAACACTGGGAAAATCTGGATGTCTGTAGGTAGTAGTATTATATCAATGTTACTTAGTTTTGACTATCATACCATGGTTAGATAAAATGTTAGCTTTAGAGGTAGCTAATGTGGGACTGAGTGAAGGATATGCGGGACTATCTTTACAATCTTTGCTATCTTCTCTAATTCTAAATTTATTTCAAAATAAAAGGTAAAAACTAAATTTCACACTTAAAAGAAGTTTTCCAGAATTATGCTGTAGAAATCATGAAATACATCATCATAGAGGCAATGCTTCAGACATACCTACTTAATATATAAAATCAAGTATTTATTGGAAGTGAATGCAGAATCATACAGAGTGTATATTGCCTATGTATTTTGTTACACATCCTTTTTTTTTTTCATTTTGGGGTTATTGATTACAATATTATTGAGGAAAAATGTGATAGGAAAGAAAACAACATTCAGAAATTGGCCATTTTCACAATGTATTTTTCCAAACTATGTCATGCAATAGTATGTGAGAAATGCACAATTAAACTTGAGTTATTTGTTGTGCTTTGAAGAAAAAAAAATCTACTAGCCTGCCTTCTCAATATATACTGACAATTATCTATGTGAGCCCTTGAGTATTAAGCAGAATTAATGCACTACACCTTCCCACAAATGTTTAGCCTCCCTGCAGTATGGAGAGAAAGATGTAGCTGCTTGTCCTAAAAATAGATGCAAAGCTGTTAGTGCAAGTGTGTGCAATGTTTGTTTGCTTGGTATGTAGAGTGTGAAAGGTAAGGCAAGTCATTAATATATTTCTTTTGCTTATGTCAATTTCTGCAGAAGTAGTGATATATTAGGTTTGAAAAAGTCTGGCCTTTTTCAACAATGTCAAGAAATTCATATAGACATGTATATGCATACACACACATACACATATATATATATATATATATATATATATATATATATGGAAAGCTTTTTCTCATCTTCAAAAGACATTATATTTCAGGCTCCACTGGTGTATAGACATTTTTATGGACAGAGTATATTGTTCCCCATTTCAATATACCATGTAATTCAGAAATGTTAAAATTAAGTTAGTTTAATATTTATTTTTAAATATGTGTTTGAGCATTCATTCGTTAGATAATTATTGATTGCTAGCTTTTGGTATTTGTTAAAGGAATTCTGACTTCACATACATTGTAGACAAGGTGAAGATGGAAGGGACATGCATTTATAGGAAAATTTTGGTGCTTTTGAAGCACAAAGGAGTAGAAGATCACTGAGAGGAACATATACCTCAGGTGAAAACCATTTCTATTGAATACATGTAAAGCAGCATTTGCTAAACTTCAGTGTAATTTCAAATGACCTTGGGCTTTGGAATTTCTCCTCCAATGATACCAAGACTCTGGGTATGTAGGCCACAGTTTGAATAGCAAGATTACAGCATACACATACTTATAAATGCCTAAAATCAGTCTCCAGAACACTGACAGCAGGACATCAAAACTTTTCATACGAAGGCAATAGAAATGCATAAAGAGGGTAGATGCCTCCATTAGGGTATATGCTCCACAAGAAAAGGGGGTATATGTATTGTTTTTTTTTCTGCTTTGATTCTGGTGCCCTCACCAATGCTTAGCACATGATAGGTATTCAATAATAAATTTCTGAGTAAGTGGTTAACTGAAATGTATTATCGTATGGAAGACAGGAAACTTGTTTCCCATATAATAACTGTACTTCTTTACATTTTAAATTTACGGACGTCAAATATGAAAGTCAAATTTTATTAGAGTTTTTTTTTAAGATTTTATTTATTCATGAGAGACACACAGGGAGAGGCAGAAGCACAGGAAGAGGGAGAAGCAGGCTTCTCACAAGGAGCTCGATGTGGGACTCGATCCTGGGACCGGGATCACATCCTGAGCCAAAGGCAGATGCTCAACCATTGAGCCACTCAGGTGTCCCTGTTAGAGTTAATAGAGGTTAAAAGCATAGGACAGAATCTTAGAACAATATGTATCAACTAATTAATAAACAGACAAGGCTTGTGAGATTATAACATTTTTCAATATGGGAAACCCTACCTAATTTCAATCAGGAAAAGAGAGGTTAACAACTTGGGGGTCAGGCAGGGTTAATAGGTGCCACTACAAAAAGAAAGCTTTCTTTTTGTTTGTACTTTAGGGAAGATGTGTGTTTGTTTCTGTATGTAGACAGTTGCTTTTTCTAAGTCCTTTTATTAGATATTTTGAACAAATGGTGTCTATATCAAGTTGACTGAAATTATTTACTTAAAGCAATAAGTAAAGTTCCTGGCACATAATAATTGTTAAAAAAATTCTCATTGATAACTATAATTAAGTAAACTAATATGAAATAATTTAGTGCATAGATAAATAGGTAATCATAAGGAGTATGTGAAAGGGCAAGGTATTTGAAGGAAAAACATGTGAGTTCTGGTTTCTTTGCTAATGAATTGTGTGAATTAGAGCAAACCCACATGTTCTGGATATTGAAAAAGAAGGGGAAAGGTTTTATAAGTTCTGTAGTGCTAAACAAATATTAGTTTTTACAGGCCTAGAAAAATAAAAAATGTTTCTTAATATTTTAAATTTCTTGACATTCATGCCAATCTATGAAGAATTACTGAAAACCATACTGGGTTCAAAATATATTATGCTAAAGCCCTCATGTTCAGGATTAACAGGTTCAGAATCTCACTGCCAAATAGTCTGAAAGATAGAAAAAAGCTTCAGGAAAATTTAGTAGTGAATGTGGAACTGCATGGAGGGCACATGAAGGAATATAGGTTGCACTTATGTGTGTGGTTTTATGAAGGTATAAATCTTCCATTATTTTGCCCACTAAAGGACAGATGGCTGCCCTAAAATGGAATCTGGATGCAGCATCCACATACTGAATGTCATTATACACAGCAACAGCTGTGTTTAGCATATCCTTCATTTGAATTCTAGTTCAGAGGAAAGACAAAAAATCATAGCCTGTCTATTATCACCAGCCACTATGTCCAAATGATAAAAACAGAAGGCTTTTCTAAGGAACTAAAATTTAAGAAGAGGATAGCCATAGTTGCTAGGAAATTCAAGGTTGGAAAAATGACCAATCCTGGACTGGTGAAATATCCTGTGTTAAACTGTATCCAGGAATTAATAATTCAAGTCCAAGGGAACATAAGAAAGGAGATGCAAGATTTAAAAAATTAGCACAAAACAGAAAACAGAAGAAAACACTTGGTCTATATGATATTTTCAAGTCTTTTTCATTATGTTTGTTCAAAATCTATTGATACTTTTGAGAATGAGAACAAAACTGAATTAGCCCAGGCTGTCCTAACAAAATACCACAGACACTGTGGCTTAAACAACAGAAATTTATTTTCTTATAGTTCTGGAGACTAGAAATTCAAGATCAAGGTCTCAGAGCAACACATTCTGGTGTGGTTTGCTTCATGGCTTGCAGAGGATATCTTCATGCTGCTGTGTCACATGATGGCAGAGCTGGAAGAAGGGTGGTGAAGGAAAGATCTACCTCTGGCATCTCTTCTTGTAAAGGATACTATTCCTATGAGATCAGGGTACAAGCTTATGACCTCATTCAATCTTAATTATTCCCTAAAGGCCCTATTTCTAAATATAGTCACATTGGGAGTTACAGCTTCAAGATATGAATTTAGAGGAACAGCATTAAGTATACAACAAGCCCCTAAACAAATAGTACTGTAATGTGCATGGCTGTGCATTTTTATAACTCAGTACTTTTCCTTCTGAAATTGCTTTGTATTATGTTGTGGACAACTTGATAGGCAAGCACTCACCACTGCTAAGTACCAAGCCTGCATCCTAAATACATGAACATTTACTAAACTGCCCAGCCTTAAGCCAGTCACCTCTCAAAGTCTGTTTTCTATTTGCAAAGTGAGGACAATATTAATGATATCTAACCTAAGAAGTTTCTAATAGATGTGTACAATAAGCACTAACTAACAGATCTTATGAAACAAAATTGCCCTGAAAATAAAATTTCCTTTAAAATTTATTTTCCTTAAAATTCCGTTAAAATTTTTATTTTTAGAGACAGCGTTTTGAACAGCTAATTTCCCAAGATTTTTTAGAAATATTTTGGATCTTTTCAAACATTAAAAATATTTCTTGAAAAATATATTTTGAATATGCATATTATTGTTGATAGTAATGAATGATATAGATTTATTTGAGGAAATAATTTATTTGCTGAATATATACTTAATTTTTAAATTTATTTTTAATTTATTTTTTGGTGCAGCTTAAATGCATCATGAATGGAAAGTAAAAGGGAAAAAATAATAACTGACAATTTTATGGAATCCTATAGTTAGTCCAACTTATAAATGGCTAAAATAAGACATGGAGAGGTTATTAAACAAAGCTACACAGCTAGTAAGCCATAGAGGCAGGATTTGAAACTAAGGGATATGGCTCCAGTGCCTATTGATTAAATACTGGCCACTCCAGCATGACTTCACTGTATTCAAGAGTTTTGATGAAGTTACTAAAGCAGTTCCAGAAATATGATTACCAGGGTAATCAGAAGTGATTCATTTCACGGGGCCTTATATGCTCATGAAATAGAACATATTAATTACAGAAGAATATCAGTTTATTAACTGCAATAAAGAATAAATAGAAGTAATCTAAATCCTTATGTCAGCTGAACAGCAGATCTCTCTCGGGCCCACATGCTATTACTTTATTGGTGGATCTATAGTATTATCATTGAATTATGGTGCCTGGGTTTTTATTCTGGGGATATACCTGCTAAATAGTTACTTTTACCCATTTTGACTCTTTAGGGCTCTCTACTTTCTCTTTTCTTAAAGATTTATTTATTTATCTGACAAAGAGAACACGAGCAGGAGGCACAGAGGCAGCGGGGAGAAAATCTTAAGTAGATTCCATGCTGGGCTCAGAGCCTGACTCGGAGCTGGATTTCAAGACTGTGAGATCAGGACCTGAGCCCAAACCAGAGGGATGCTTAACCAACTGAGCCACCCAGTTGCCTCAGGGATCTTTCCTACCTGCTTAATGCTCTAGACACACTGACACATATCCATTTTTATAATTGAATATGGCTCACCTCCTAATGATTTGTTAACATATTTTTCCCTCCAAACATTCCCTCTCTATTTGTTAGAGTTCAATTTTTTAGTTATAATAAAACCTAGTCACATCTTTTTGAGATCATAATGCATTCATCTTTACTGCTTATGAGTGGTCCTTAAATTTCTTAGTCCCATGTTTGCAAATAAACTCTTGAGTTTCTTATTGTCTCATTTCATCAATTATTTAATGATTCTATTAGCTTACTGATCAGAAAGAAAGAACATCACCAGAGGACTCTAGCTTTTCCTGGAAGACTAAAGGAGTAGTGGCCAACATATATTGTTAAGGTGGTTAAACAATTTCTCGAAAAACAAATGTAATGTTACTGAAAGAAAAAAGGACAACAAACTTTGAGTTCAGGAACTGCTGTGATTTAAATCTTTCAAAATACGTAAATGTGGGGCACCTGGGTGGCTCAGTGGTTGAGTGTTTGCCTTTGGCTCAGGTCGTGATCCTGGGGTCTTGGGATGGAGCCCACATCAGGTTCTCTACAAGGAGCCTGCTTCTCCCTCTGCCTGTGTCTCTGCCTCTCTCTCTCTCTCTCCCTGTTTCTCGGTCTCTCATGAATAAATAAATACAGTCTTCTAAAAAATATGTAAATGTGTTAGAGTGGTCAATTTAGGATTCTAAAATCACAATAGCAAGTATATTAAATAAATAAGCCAAAACATCTTTTTGAAAGTAATTGTGAATACACATTAATGAATTTTCTCCTTTAATTAAAACACTGATCAAATACCTAAAATTTCCAGGTTCTGTGGTATTCCTTGATATTATAATAGTAAATAAGATATGGTTTCATCCTTGTCAAGCTCTCATTAAGTGGAACAACAGACAGATGTGACAATAAAGATTAAGTTCTGATTTTGGTTCTTGAACGTGATCAGTTCTTATCATCCATCAATTAGGTGGCTTCTCTCAGAGTGTTCTTAGACTTAGAGAAATAAAGCAATGGAAAAAAATGTGAAGTCCAGGAAAATGAGAGGAGACAAGTGTGGCATATTCTATGTGAAATGAAATGAAACCTTCTGAGTTTTAAGGTTTGCTTTTTCAATTTAAAATATAGATAAATAAATGGTTAAATTAACTCTCTGGAGCCAGTATCTAGCTAAAATAACCATCATTCTTTGTTTCAGATACCTATACCTCTATCCATGGTTACTGGTATTTTCTGTTATTTTGAAACAAATGCCAAATATAATGATCATTTAGTTCACAACCATTAGAATAAGATTTTTTAAATAAAATTTCACTTTACAAAACAGATATCCACAATTAACATATCATTTCTAACACCCCACTAATGCCTGCCTTAATATTCTCCAATAGACAACATTCACATTTCCTAATTATTTCATTTTTTTCAATAGATTAAGGTCCAAACATTGCATTTAGTAAACATACTCTTAAATCTCTTTTAAACACGTAATTTATCTTACTGTCTCTTTTTTCCTTTCAAAATATTGTTTTAAATATATTATGCCATTGACTCTGTAGTAGTTTTATAATTTCTCACTTTGTTGTTTGTTGGTTGAATCCTCTGGCACTTAAAGGAAAACAAAAACAAAACCAAAAATGTTTCTCTGTCCCTATAGTTCCTGAACACTGGGAGATAGTTCAAGAGGTTTGATATGATCCATGTAGAGTTTTGGGGAAAGATTCTTTATATATAGTAGTATATACTTCTATCAACAACCACATGGTATTTAGTTGCTCTGTTTTTGTGAGGTTATAATAACTATTGAGAAACTTGCTAAAGCTGCTTTTTTTAAATTAGGTGTTTGTAAAATGGTGATATTCTAGTTCTATTATTGCACTTTTAAAAAAGATTTATTTATTTGAGTGAGAGAGAGAGAGAAAGAGAGCACGTGGCAGGAGAAACAGAGGGAGAGAATCTTCAAGCACACTCCCTGTTGAATGCAGAGCCCAAGCAGGGCTCAATCTCACTACCCATGAGATCATAACATAGGCAGAAACCAAGAGTCCATGTTTAACAGATTAAGCCATCCAGGCCCCCCTCATTTCTCTTTTTATTAGCTGTATTACTTTTATGAAGAGAAACTAGCTCTCCTCATCTATAGGTTACCACAAGGTACAGTTCATAAAGAATGACAAGAAATACTTGATTCTTTCCCTTTACTCACCAGTTTTTAGAACTATGAGTCACTCTGTAACATCTTCAAAGTATATCTAAAAAACTTTTTTGCTTGTGTTCTTTAGTATAATTTTTGGATTAAAAATTGTAACATTTAATGTCTTTCAAGCTTTTACTGTTATAATTTTATTAAAATTAAAACTTTTCTACATATTATCAATGCATGCCTCTTCAGGTTGATTATTGAGTATTTTTGACAAGACTGGGGCAGTTTTTGGTGGCTTGTTTTACTTTCTCCACATCCTGTCTCAGAAATGTGCCATATCTCCAACAAATACAAGTTCCTGTGTTGTATAAAGACATAGCCTTTTTTCTTGGTTCTTGATGGCAACTGATTTGTTTCTTGTTTCCTGGTTTTCATTAGAGTAAGAAATGTTTCTGTAAGAGAAATTTCATAATGATATTTTTTACTAAAATATAATAATTTTAACATTTTACCTAACTTTTGTATTGTATTCATTTTTCCTCTTTGGTTAAAAATCCTGTGTTTTTTTTTTTTAATTTTATTTATTTATTCATGAGAGATACAGAGAAGAGGCAGAGACACAGGCAGAGGGAGAAGCAGGCTCCCCACAGGGAGCCCACTGTGAAACTCCATCCCTGGACCCTGGGGATCTTGCCCTGAGCTGAAGGCAGACACTCAACTGCTGAACCACCCAAGCATCCCAAAAATCTTGGTTCTTGGTTCTTCATGACTTTAAATAATTAATTGGTATATATGCTACATACATATAATAAATAGTTTATGAAAAATAGTACCAAAATTATGACCCAAAATACACTTTTATTGAAAATAGTTCTAGATTTGTTTGTAGTTCTTTTTGTTCTTAGTTTATATTTCCTTACTAGATTTTACAGTCAATTTACTATGTTTTCAGGTCGCTTGGAATAATTTCTTTCTTCTTGTTTAAGCTATCAACTCAATGCAAATTTCAGTTTGCTTTTATGTCTTTCTTTCAAAATTGATTTAAATTCGTAGTTCAGTATTTTTATTCAAATATAATTAGCCTATAGAGTAATATTAGCTTCAGGTGTACAATAAATAGAAAAAAATGCAGTTATGTAAAATATTTACATGTTCCAATATAAAATCTAAAAAAATAAAATCTATTCTGTTGGATAGATAAATAAAGCCCGGTCAGAAAAGTCTAGCTGTTGTCCCTGACTCATTTTATACTCTCCCTCTCATGCATAAATAGTGTTATTTACACTATCAATATACATTGAGTATATCATACAGTGAGTATATGATTTAGGCTTTCTTTTTTTTTTTTTTAATTTTTTATTTATTTATGATAGGCACACAGTGAGAGAGAGAGAGGCAGAGACACAGGCAGAGGGAGAAGCAGGCTCCATGCACCGGGAGCCTGACGTGGGATTCGATCCCGGGTCTCCAGGATCGCACCCTGGGCCAAAGGCAGGCGCCAAACCGCTGCGCCACCCAGGGATCCCCTGATTTAGGCTTTCATTTAAAAAAAATAAGAAAATAGAGGGCAGCCCAGGTGGCTCAGTGATTTATTGCCACCTTCAGCCCAGGGCAAGATCTTAGAGATGTCTTTTTTATATTGGTCTCTTTTTTTATCCCCAATATTCATAACTTGACACTAGTTTTGTTGTTGTTGTCTTTGAATATTTGGTTTTGTTATTTGAGTTGCACAGTTTTGGGGGGGAGAATTTGTAGAAATTCAAAATTATCACTGTCTCTCCTGAATGTTATATTTTATGCTAATATAATATGGCATATATCACATGATATATGATTTATCAGATATATGATGTTTTAATTATATGTATACGAAAATATTTGTAGAAAATAATTTTGAGGGATGCCTGGATGGTTCAGCAGTAGAGCGTCTGCCTTAGACTTAAGGTGTGATCCCAGGATCTGGGATCTTGTCCCACAGTGGGATCCTTTTGAGGAGCCTGCTTCTCCCTCTGCCTATGTTTCTGTCTCTCTCTCTCTCTGTGTCTCTCATGAATAAATAAATAAATCTTTAAATAAGAAAATAATTTTGATCTCATTGTAAAACTGAATGTTATTTAAAAAATATTATTCATGCTAAACAAATATTTTTCATGCTAATGTTTTGCCTACTTTCATAATTATGACTAAGACCTGCTAACTTTATGTCTCCTTTATTCTCTATAAAATGAGCCATGAAAATGACTAAAATATGTTTTCAATGACAAAAATATATTTCTGAATCATTTGCTTTTCATTCAAAAGCTGCCATGTCCAAATATGTTTATGATAGATAATTAAATAAGGTTACTAAGCAAACATGAGAAACACTGAAGAACTTTAAATATGTTTTAAATTCAATTTCTATTTATTTTTATATACAATATCAGGTTTTTATAGTTTTTTTCTGAAAGTCCAAGTGCTGTTTAGATCTAAAATTGTGCTATGAAATTTGGATCTTAAAGCAAATTTAATCAGTCAGTGCATATTTTAAGAACTATGTTAGTGTGAGAATATATCTTCTTATTCCCAGATGATATATCCTTCATCATACAAATCTTAACATAAACCCATCTCTTACAATATGAAATCCAACTTAATTGACTGAGTAACAAATTGATTTATCTGTTATTATTAAGTAGTTTTTAATAAGTCCCATCGTGTGGGTGACCATATGCTAGGTATTCAAAATGTGTTTTCTCTGTAAGCATGTCTTAGCATTTCATCTCCTTTGAAACTCTAAAAGCATCTTACACAATTGTGGGTTGTTTTTCTTTTCTTTTCATTTTCTTTCTTTTTTTCCTTGATATGACATTGCATAGAGGTGTCAGAGAAGGAAAAGACACAGTATAAAAGTACTATAAAAACTAAATTCAGTACCCAACGATGTACCCTGAGATACTTCCAAGCTACCTCAATAAAAACCAAATGCATAGGACATCAATTACCTACAATATAACAATATAGGCAACCTGAAAAAAATCCCAAAAAAGAACCACAGGAAATCATTAATAAAATGCAGTAAGTCACATTTCAAACACACAAAGAAATCCCTAGTGGTCAAAAATAAAGTAGGAACAGAAAATACAGTGGGTAATCACTAACTACTTTTGTGAATCTTGGTGACAGTAAAGATTGACTATTAAAAGGTCCATAGAAAGAATCCAGTCAGACTAGAGCTCTATAATTGAGTCTTCTATACAAAAGAGCGTGTTCAAGATGTAATTCCTTTAATTCAATAAGGGAATAGAAAAATTTTAGAAAGCCAAAGTAAAACTACAAAGAATTATCAGCTATAGCTTGAATTCTGAATGGGGTAAAAAATACTCATAACTCATATTTTTAGCTAAAAGAAGCATATCTTCATGCAAATCTGGTGTTTGAATTTATGTAGTATATATACTTAGGACTTTTTTAAAGCAATAGATTTTCTACATTTTGACAAATCTTAGAAAAACTGCAGAACTCATAAAGACAAAAACAATACTTTAATATGGCCAGAAAAATATCCCACACACACATTTTTTTACATTGACAGAATCCTTTTAAACAATAACAGTAATAGCCAGAATGTAAAAAATCCTATACTGAACATGATGACACAAAAATATCAGTCAACACAGAATTTTATAATCATGCATAAAATAATTTAAGAATGCAGCCAAAACAAAGACATTTTCAAGCAAACAAAAAAACCCAGAGATTTATTACTAAAAGACCCTTATGTAGGAACTTCTATTGTGTACTTTGGATAGAGGAAATTAAAACCAGAGGAAGAACTAGGATGTAACATGATCAGTTAACAACAACAAAAAATTTGTAAACATATATGTAAAACTAAACCTAGTATGACTAAATGAATCAAGGATATGGTTATTCTTGCAGGTAAAAATAAGGTAGAACTAAAATAGCGGCTTATGATACTATGCAATTTGCATGAGAATAAAAAGGAATTAAATTCTAATGTTCTAGTACTGTTCAAGAGAATAGTATAGAAATACATTAACTATAAACTTGCTAAAATGATAGGTATATTAAAGAATTAGAGGAAACAATGAAAATAATTGAAATATATAATGTCCAGAGCACTCGAAGAAGAAGGATGATAAATCCAAAATGAGGCAGAAATCAAATGAAATATGGAAAAGAATATGGAAAAGGCAGAGTAAATAGCAGGAACAAAGCAAGATATTAGTGTAAATTCAAATATATCAAGGATTATAGGAAATGCTAATGTACATAATTCACCACTTAAAATTTTTGGAAATAATTTTTAAAAGTCTCTCTCTGTTCTTCTCATGAAACACACTTAAAGTTTTTTTTTTTTAATATTTTATTTATTTATTCATGATGGTCACACAGAGAGAGAGAGAGGCAGAGACACAGGCAGGGAGAAGCAGGCTCCATGCACCGGGAGTCCGACCTGGGATTCAATCCCGGGTCTCCAGGATCGCGCCCTGGGCCAAAGGCAGGTGCCAAAAAGCTGTGCCACCCAGGGATCCCTGAAATACACTTAAAAGTATACACAGAAATATTAGGATAAATGATTACATTTACCTAATATATCAAAATATAATAGTATTACTAAGTAGAAAATAACATTAAATTAAAAAATATATATCAGGTAAAACTACAAGGCCAAACTATCACTAAACATAAAGATCGCTACATACATTAAAAATATAATTCATTGGGAAGAAACAGCAATTCTAAATTTGTCACCACAAAATAACATAACCTTAAATCTATATAAAGCAAAAATGAATATGGTTACTGAGAATTTTGAAATTCACCAATTTTGGGGAAATTTTAACATCATTTTCAAGTAACAGGTTGATCATGCCTTTTGAGGATACAGATGCCTTAAATAACATTAGTAATGAGCTTGACTTAAGAGCTATATTTAGGATTCAGGAATCTAGCAGTTCAAAAATTCTCATGCTTCAAGAGCACACAAAATTTTTAAGAAAATTTACCATATGCTAGCCCGTAATACATGTTTCAACTTTAAAGGATCATATTGTGAAAAGTGCTTTTTTTTGACAACAGTATAATTGAAATATAAGTAAAAATAACTGATGATTACTGAAAACGTAAAGATATCCTCTTGAATAAAGCATGAGTCAAAGAAGGAAAAATATGGAAATTAAAAACGTTAGAATTAAAAAATATTTAGATATAGGGATGTCTGGATGGCTCAGTGTTTAACCACTTGCCTCAGGGCGTAATCCTGGAGTCCCAGGATCCAGTTCCACATGGGGCTCCCTGCATGGAGCCTGCATCTCTCTCTGCCTATGTCTCTGCCTCGCTCTCTCTGTGTCTCTTGTGAATAAATAAATTTTTAAAAATCTAAAAAAAAAATACTTAGATATAAGCATTAATGAGAAAAAAAAAAAACAATGAAAATGGCATAGAGCTAAATAGTAGGATCCAGGGGAAATAAATAACTGAAAATGATACTTATGGCAAGGGTGTTAAATTTAAGGGAAAAAAAGAATAAAAAATGAAGTAAATGTCACATTTAAGAAGATTGGAGAAAAAGGTTATAATTTAAACCACACCAAAAAAAAAAAAAATGTTGCAACAGGTAATAGGATAAAGCAAGGCAATTAATAAGACAAAATAATAAAAGCTATAATAGAAAAGTTTAAGTCAGTGTTTGAATCGATAAGGCATATACTACTGTTAAAACCCTGGTAAGATGGATCAAGAAAGTAAGAAAGTGGGATCCCTGGGTGGCGCAGGGGTTTGGCGCCTGCCTTTGGCCCAGGGCGCGATCCTGGAGACCCGGGATCGAATCCCACGTCGGGCTCCCGGCATGGGGCCTGCTTCTCCCTCTGCCTGTGTCTCTGCCTCTCTCTCTCTCTCTCTCTGTGTGCCTATCATAAATAAATTAAAAAAAAAATTAAAAAAAAAAGAAAGTAAGAAAGAGAGAAAGCAGAAATAATACAATTATTAAAAATGAAACTGGAGATCAAATTATAAACAGAGACTAATAATAAAAAGTGAATATGAGTAACTACTTTAGAATAATTAATAGAAACATGACAAAGAGCAAGACGGCGGAAGAGTAGGGTCCCCAAGTCATCTGTCCCCAGCAAATTACCTAGATAACCTTCAAATCATCCTGAAAATCTACCAATTCGGCCTGAGGTTTAAAGAGAGAACAGCTGGAATGCTACAGCGAGAAGAGTTCACGCTTCTATCAAGGTAGGAAGATGGGAAAATAAATAAATAAATAAATAAATAAATAAATAAATAAATAAGCATCCAAGGGGGAGGAGCCCCCGTGAGGACCTGGGCTAAGGCCACTTGGCGAGTGCCCCCAGGACAGGAGAGCCCCGACCCGGAGAAGCAGGAGCTGCACCAACCTTCCGAGGAGGAAAGGGGTTCGCAGGGAGTTGGAGCAGGACCCCAGGAGGGCGGGGATGCCCTCGGGTTCCCTGGGACAGTAACAGACACCTGCGGCCCGGGGAGAGCGCACAACAGCCCGGGGCCAACTCCCTAAAGGGCTGCAGCGCCCGCCCGGCTGGACCCGGGAGCAGCTCGGCGGTGGCTCCAGCAGAGGCTCCGTGGGGAAGGGGCTGCGCGGCCGGGAGCGCGATTCCAACAGCGCAGGCCCCGGAGCACAGGGCGCCGGGACACAGCCCAGGATCCGGCCTCCCCCCGGGACAGGCAGAGGCCGGGAGGGCCCAGGACAGCGAGGACGCTCCTGCCCGGAGCTGAGCAGATCAGCGGCCCCGCCCGGAGGCTCCAGGCCCTGCAGACAGAGAGCTCTGTAGTTACTGTGGGAGCTGACTCCAGGGCTCCAGAGCTGGCCCCGCCACTGGGGCTGTTCCTCCTGGGGCCTCACGGGGTAAACAACCCCCACTGAGCCTCACAGTGGCCTCATAGGATAAACAGCTTGAACATCTTTCACTGAGCGTGCACTAGGCAGGGGGCTGAGCAGCTCCCCCGAGTGCAAACACCTGAGAATCAGCACAGCAGGTCCCTCCCCCACAAGACCAGCTAGACGGACAGGGGAAAAACAAATTATTGACCAAGCAGCACTGGAAAGTTCCAGGGGAAGTCGAGGGATTTACAGTATACAGAATCAGAGGATACTCCCCCTTGTTTTTCTTTTGTTTGATTGTTTTTGGTTTGTTTTTGTTTTGTTTTGTTTTGTTTTTTGATTTTTGTTTGATTCTCCCCGACCCGCCTTTTTTTCTTTCTTCTCTTTTTTTTTTTCTTTTTCTTTCCTTCTTTCTCTTCTCTCTTTTTCTCCTTTTCCCAATACAACTTGTTTTTGGCCACTCTGCACTGAGCAATGACTAGAAGGAAAACCTCCACTCAAAAGAAAGAATCAGAAACAGTCCTCTCTCCCACAGAGTTACAAAATTTGGATTACAATTCAATGTCAGAAAGCCAATTCAGAAGCACTATTATAAAGCTACTGGTGGCTCTAGAAAAAAGCATAAAGGACTCAAGAGACTTCATGACTGCAGAATTTAGATCTAATCAGGCAGAAATTAAAAATTAATTAAATTAGATGCAATCCACACTAGAGGTCCTAATGATGAGGGTTAACAAGGTGGAAGAACGAGTGAGTGACATAGAAGCCAAGTTGATGGCAAAGAGATAAACTGAGGAAAAAAGAGACAAACAATTAAAAGATCATGAGGATAGATTAAGGAAAATAAGTGACAGCCTAAGGAAGAAAAATCTACGTTTGATTGGGTTTCCCGAGAGCGCCAAAAGGGAGAGAGGTCCAGAATATGTATTTGACAAATCCTAGCTGAAAACTTTCCTAATCTGGGAAGGGAATCAGGCATTCAGATCCAGGAAATAGAGAGATCCCCTCCTATAATCAATAAAAACCTTTCAACACCTAGACACTTAATAGTAAAGCTTGCAAATTCCAAAGATAAAGAGAAGATCCTTAAAACAGCAAGAGACAAGAGATCCCTAACTTACATGGGGAGAAATATCAGACTAACAGCACACCTCTCCACAGAGACCTGGCAGGCCAGAAAGGGCTGGCAGGATATATTCAGGGTCCTAAATGAGAAGAACATGCAGCCAAGAATACTTTATCCAGCAAGGCTCTCATTCAGAATAGAAGGAGAGATAAAGAGCTTCCAAGACACACAGGAACTGAAAGAATATGTGACCACCAAGCCAGCTCTGCAAGAAATACTAAGGGGGACTCTTAAAATTCCTCTCTAAGAAGAAGTCCAGTGGAACAATTCACAAAAACAGGGACTGAATAGGTATCATGATGACACAAAATTCATATCTTTCAATAGTAACTCTGAACGTGAATGGGCTTAATGACCCCATCAAAAGGCGCAGGGTTTCAGACTGGATAAAAAAGCAGGACGCATCTATTTGCTGTCTACAAGAGACTCATTTTAGACAGAAGGACACCTACAGCCTGAAAATGAAAGGTTGGAGAACCATTTACCATTCAAATGGTCCTCAAAAGAAAGCAGGGGTAGCCATCCTTACATCAGATAAACTAAAATTTATCCCGAAGTCTGTAGTGAGAGATGAAGAAGGACACTATATCATACTTAAAGGATCTATCCAACAAGAGGACATAACAATCCTCAATATATAATCCCCGAATGTGGGGGCTGCCAAATATATCAATCAATTAATAACCAAAGTTAAGACATACTTAGATAATAATACACTTATACTTGGTGACTTCAATCTAGCTCTTTCTACCCTCGATAGGTCTTCTAAGCACAACATCTCCAAAGAAACAAGAGCTTTAAATGATACACTGGGCCAGATGGATTTCACAGATATCTACAGAACTTTACATCCAAACTCAACTGAATACACATTCTTCTCAAGTGCACATGGAACTTTCTCCAGAATAGACCACATACTGGGTCACAAATCAGGTCTGAACCAATACCAAAAGATTGGGATTGTCCCCTGTGTATTCTCAAACCATAATGAATTGAAATTAAAACTAAATCACAACAAGAAGATTGGAAGGACTTCAAACACATGGAGGTTAAGGACCACCCTGCTAAAAGATGAAAGGGTCAGCCAGGAAATTAAGGAAGAATTAAAAGGATTCATGGACACTAATGAGAATGAAGACACAACCGTTCAAAATCTTTGGGATACAGCAAAAGCAGTCCTAAGGGGAAAATATATCGCAATAGAAGCATCCATCCAAAAACTGGAAAGAACTCAAATACAAAAGCTTACCTTACACCTAAAGGAGTTAGAGAAAAAAACAGCAAATATCCTACACCCAGCAGAAGAAGAGAGTTAATAAAGATTCGAGCAGAACTCAATGATATAGAGACCAAAGAACTGTGGAACAGATCAACAATACCAGGAGTTGGTTCTTTGAAACAATAAGATAGATAAACCATTAGCCAGCCTTATTAAAAAGAAGAGAGAAGACTCAAATTAAAATCATGAATGAGAAAGATCACTACCAACACCAAGGAAATACAAACGATTTTAAAAACATATTATGAACAGCTAGCTATATGTCAATAAATTAGGCAACCCAAAAGAAATGGACACATTTCTAGAAAGCCACAAAGTACCAAAACTGGAACAGGAAGAAAAAGAAAACCTGAACAGGCCATTAACCAGGGAGGAAATTGAAGCAATCATCAAAAACCTCCCAAGACACAAAAGTCCAGGGCCAGATGGCTTCCCTGGGGAATTCTATCAAATCTTTAAAGAAGAAACCGTACCTATTCTACTAAAGCTGTTTTGAAAGATAGAAAGAGATGGAGTACTTCCAAATTCGTTCTATGAGGCCAGCATCACCTTAATTCCAAAACCAGACAAAGACCCCACCAAAAAGGAGAATTAAAATATTTTCTATTTGGCTTTATTTTTTTTTAAAATTTATTTATTTAGAGAGAGAGAGACTGAGAGGCAGAGGCACAGGCAGAGGGAGAAGCGGGCTCCATGCAGGGAGCCTGACGCGGGACTCGATCCTGGGTCTCCAGTATCAGACTCCCGGCTGCAGGCGGCACTAAACCTCTGCGCCACTTGCGGTGCCCCAAAAAGGAGAATTATAGACCAATATCCCTGATGAACATGGATACAAAAATTCTCAAAAAGATACTAGCCAATAGGATCCAATAATACATTAAGAAGATTATTCACCATGACCAAGTAGGATTTATCCCCAAGATGCAAGGCTGGTTCAACACTCGTAAAACAATCAATGTGATTCATCATATCAGCAAAAGAAAAAGAAAGAACCATATGATCCTTTAATAGATGCAGAGAAAGCATTTGACAAAATAGAGCATCCATTCCTGATCAAAACTCTTCAGAGTGTAGTGATAGAGGGAACATTCCTCAAAATCTTAAAAGCCATCTACAAAAAGCCCACAGCAAGTATCATTCTAAATGGGGAAGCACTGGGAGCCTTTCCCCTAAGATCAGGAACAAGACAGGGATGTCCACTCTCACTACTGCTATTCTACATAGTAGTAGAAGTCCTAGCCTAAGCAACCAGGCAACAAAAAGCAATAAAATGTATTCAAATTGGCAAAGAAGAAGTCAAACTCCCTCTTCGCTGATGACATGATACTCTACATAGATAACCCAAAAGACTCCACCCCAAGATTGCTAGAACTCATACAGCAATTTGGCAGTGTGGCAGGACACAAAATCAATGCCCAGAAGTCAGTGGCTTTTCTATACATTAACAATGAGACTGAAGAAAGAGAAATTAAGGAGTCAATGACATTTACAATTGCATCCCAAAGCATAAGATACCTAGGAATAAACCTAACCATAGAGGTAAAGGATCTATACCCTAAAAACTATAGAACATTTCTGAAAGAAATTGAGGAAGACACAAAGAGATGGAAAAATATTCCATGCTCATGGCTTGGAAGAATTAATATTGTGAAAATATCAATGTTACCCAGGGCAATTTACACCATTAATGCAATCCCTATCAAAATACCATAGACTTTCTTCAGAGAGTTGGAACAAATTATTTTAAGATTTGTATGGAATCAGAAAAGATCCTGAATAGCCAGGGGAATTTTAAAAAAGAAAACCATAGCTGGGGGTATCACAATGCCAGATTTCAGGTTACTACAAAGCTGTGATCATCAAGACAGTGTGGTACTGGCACAAAAACAGGCACATAGATCAATTTAACAGAATAGAGAACCCAGAATTGGACCCTCAACTTTATGGTGAACTAATATATTCGACAAAGGAGGAAAGACTATCCACTGGAAAAAGGACAGTCTCTTCAATAAATGGTGCTAGGAAAATTGGACATCCACATGCAGAAGAATGAAACTAGACCACTCTCTTTCACCATACACAAAGATAAACTCAAAATGGATGAAAGATCTAAATGTGAGACAAGATTCCATCAAAATCCTAGAGGAGAACACAGGCAACACCCTTTTTGAACTTGGCCACAGTAACTTCTTGCAAGATACATCCATCAAGGCAAGAGAAACAAAAGCAAAAATGACCTATTGGGACTTCATCAAGATAGGAAGCTTTTGCACAGCAAAGGATACAGTCAACAAAACTAAAAGACAACCTACAGAATGGGAGAAGATACTTGCAAATGACCTATCAGATAAAGGGCTAGTTTCCAAGATCTATAAAAGAACTTATTAAACTCAACACCAAAGAAACAAACAATCCAATCATGAAATGGGCAAAAGACATGAAGAGAAATCTCACAGAGGAAGACATAGACATGGCCAGCAAGCACGTGAGAAAATGCTCGCATCACTTGCCATCAGGGAAATACAAATCAAATCCACAATGAGATACCACCTCACACCAGTGAGAATGGGGAAAATTAACAAGGCAGGAAACCACAAATTTTTGAGAGGATGTGGAGAAAAGGGAACCCTCTTGCACTGTTGGTGGGAGTGTGAATTGGTGCAGCCACTCTGGAAAACTGTGTGTAGGTTCCTCAAAGAGTTAAAAATAGATCTGCCCTATGACCCAGCAATTGCACTGCTGGGAATTTACCCCAAAGATACAGATGCGATGAAACGATGGGACACCTGCACCCCGATGTTTATAGTAGCAATGTCCATAGTAGCCAAACTGTGGAAGGAGCCTCAGTGTCCATCGAAAGATGAATGGATAAAGAAGATGTGGTCTATGTATACAATGGAATATTACTCAGCCATTAGAAACGACAAATACCTACCATTTGCTTTGACGTGGATGGAACTGGAGGGTTTATGCTGAGTGTAATAAGTCAACTGGAGAAGGACAAACATTATATGGTCTCATTCATTTGGGGAATATTAAAAATAGTGAAAGGGAATAAAGGGGAAAGGAGAAAAATAAGTGGGAAATATCAGAAAGGGAGACAGAGCATGAAAGACTCCTAACTCTGGGAAACGAACTAGGGGTGGTGGATGGGGAGGTGGGCGAGGGGTGGGGGTGACTGGGTGGTGGGCACTGAGGTGGGCACTTGATGGGATGAGCACTGGGTGTTATTTGTATGTTGACAAATTGAACACCAATAAATATAAATTTATTTAAAAATTAAAAAAAAATCTCCTTAAAAGGGGGGAAAAAAAAACATGACAACGTGTAAAATGTAATCCTTGTAAAATGTAACCAAGCAAATTTGGCTTAAGATGAATTAGCAAACATCCATATATCTACAAATATATTAAAGAATTTGAATCAGTATCTGAATTGAGAGTGAGAAAAGAAATATTTGCCACAGATAGTTTTGTCAATGAATTTCACCAAGTTTAAGAAAAAGATGTTGCCAATGTTCAAATATTTCTGACCACAGAAGAAAGGAAAACTATCGGCTCATCTTACTTGTGAACATAGAATGCAATGCAAAAAATTTTTTAAAGAGGAAAAAAACAAATTTAGGAAAATGTAAGCAAATGTAGAAAGCACAGATTGCTTGCCTTTCAAAATATATACTAGTGAGTTTGTCACATTAAGAAATTAAAGGCATGCAATTATCCCAGTGTCAGAAAAACCACACGATGAAATTCAAAACCAAGTTATGATTAGTTTTGAATTGAAAAAAAGAACAAAAAAACAAGCTAAACACCAAAGAAATGTATATTACCTTGCTAATGGATATTGATCAAAAACCTATACTGAACACTTTAATAAGGCTGAAATGTTAAATACATTTCCTTAAAGAATAAGAATTGGACAAGGATGCCTACGTTCAATGTGTCTACTCAACATTCTATTAGGCAAGGAGAAACCTGGATAGCCAATGCAGAATCCTGGTAAAACTTTAAAATAAGAATATAAAACAAAAACAAAGTGCATTTTGTAATTTCACATAAGATATATCCAACTCCATAGTTAGCAAAAGATTATATATAGATGATTTATGAGAATTAATGGAGTTCAGCAATGTGCTGTCTATAAGATTAGTTTCTAAATTAATTTCCATTTTGATAGGTCAACAGCAGACAGTATAGTTAAAAAGTAATAATTTACAATAAAATAATGTATACAAGGTATTCATAAATTAATTACATAAAAAGGTAAGGAAACTTTATGGTGAAATTCAGAATTTTTTAAGGACTCTGGAGGAAAATTTTTAAAAAGATATATAATGTTTATGAATAGAGGAAGCAAAATATCAAGGTCATTAATATTTTTAAAATTATGTTTGAGTTTAGGAATCTGACCAATCATGAATTTGGCCAATTAATTCTAACATTTAAACAGGGCGGTTACGGATTTCAATTAACCAAGAATATTTTGAAGAATGAGAAGGAGTATAGGACAAATAAAAAACAAGCAAAACTACAATGAGATATTGTGACAGAATGTTCATATCTTACCAACAATTGTATGTCAGAGCTCTAACCCCCAGCATGATGGTATTTGGAGATGGGGGCCTTTGGGAAGTGATTAGGTTTAGATGAAGTCATAACAGTGAGGCCTTCATGATGGGACAAGTGCCCTTGCAAGAAGATACACCAAAAAGCTTGCTCTTTCTCTTTGTCATATGAGGACACAGAGAGAAGATGGCTGTTCAGTTGTCTGCAAGCCAGAAAGATCCCTTACCAGAATTTAACCATGCTGGAATCCTGATCAAATCTCAGGACAGGGGATCCCTGGGTGGCACAGCGGTTTGGCGCCTGCCTTTGGCCCAGGGCGCGATCCTGGAGACCCGGGATCGAATCCCACGTCAGGCTCCCGGTGCATGGGGCCTGCTTCTCCCTCTGCCTATGTCTCTGCCTCTCTCTCTCTCTGCGTGTGACTATCATAAATAAAATAAATAAATAAATAAATAAATAAATAAATAAAAAATCTCAGGACAGTAAGAAATGAAAGTCTATTGTTTAAGCCAAAAAATAAAAAAAAACAAGAAGAAGAAGAAGGAGAAGAAAGAAAGAAAGAAAGAAAGAAAGAAAGAAAGAAAGAAAGAAAAGAAGAAAGAAAGAAGAAAGAAAGAAAGAAAGAAAGAAAGAAAGAAAGAAAGAAAGAAAGAAAGAAAGGAAGAAAGAAAGAAAGGAGAAAGAAAGAAAAAGAAAGAAAAGGTATGTGGGAATTACCCCTCAGATATCAAAACATATTATAAAGTTATGCAATCAAGATATTGTTTAGTCAGCTCATGATTAAAGACCAGTGGGACTGAATAGAGTATAGACACAAGTCTATCATATATGACAAAATGACATGAGAAGGGTGAGGAAATGATAGACACAGTTAAAAGGACCTAAACAGTTGGCTTTCTATGAACAAATAAACCTGAATCCCCAACTTAGACAAGACATAAAGTCCAATCTGTGAATATAGAAGAATCTTTTTTTATGGCCATGGGTGAAGAAATACATTGTAAACAATATACAAATTATGCCTGACTACATTAAAGGTTAAAATTCTTGTGCAACAAAGGGAAACAACCATGTTACAGGTGGTATAGGAAATCTGCAATATATATAACTCTTATAAAACGAATACAGATTATATTAGGGACACTTTAAAATCAGTAAGAAAACTATCCAGCCCATAATAGCAAGATAAAGCTAGTAATATTAAGAGATGGTCTGGCAAGGAGAAACTTAGATAGCCAATAAAACATGGAGTGGAAATTCACTAATAATCAGGAAAATCTGAAGTATAATAACAATAATATATCTTTCATGCTCATGAAATTATCTAGTGTTAGAGAAAACGTTTTATTACATATTGGAATGTTAATTGCTTTAATCACTTGGAAAGACCAATTTAAGAAATGGAAATAATGCGTATGAAGGTAGTGATATCCTTTCTATTCCACACATATATACTCTAGATCTTGTGCATAATGTGTAAAATGATTAAAACAGCAATATTTGTAAAGGAAGAAGTTAGAAAATACCCAAATGCTCTCAAAAATCAAGAAATACATTTTGTATCCATGAAATGGTATGTAATATGGAGACTTGAATGAGCTAGAGCCATAATTATCAACATGGATAAATCTCAAAAACATAAATTTGAGTTAAAAAAGGTATAAGGATATGGAGAGTATCATGGGATTTGTTTGAAGTTTAAAATTATGCAATTTGGCTAAACCATATGTCTTAGGAACATAAATATTTTCAATAAAGTAAAATTAGGTACATAGAAATTAATATGAAATTCAGCATAGCAGTTACCTTGTAGTGGGGAACTAGTCTGATGGAGTGGCTGACTGTGGTTTCCATAGCCTTCTGCAATGTTTTACCTCATAAACTGGAGAATAGTTACCCAGGTGTGGATTATTTTATTCTATACGCCTTTTGGTATATTTGAAGTAATTTGCAATCTATTTAGAAAATCAAATTCAGATTCTCCACTTTTTGGTTATAAAGGGAAAATTCTTGCCACTTTCATGAACCCAAGCATGAATTGATAGCTTTATTTTAAAAAGTCTTTCTGCAGCCCAGCTGAATCCTGTTTGAGTATTTAAATGGCAGTACCGAGATAACAGAAATAAATAGCATGTATCATTATCATCTGAATAAAAAATACTTATTTTATTCTAGAAACACACTGATGTTCCCTATGAGGTCCCTCCTGTGTTGCCACCACTATCTCTCCTCTACTAACTCTGAGTATCCTCAAAATCCACTCGGAAACACAAAGTTCTGGGGTAAATGATCTTAGATATAGAGTTTTTGTTTGTTTTTTGTTACCTCTGAAGGTATACATCTTTTCTGGTTACTGATGTTAGAAAGACCTGTCTTCAGGGGCACTGGCTTCCATACCTCTAGAGGACAGTTCAGAAGATGATATCTGAATGCCATATGTTAACCTCAGTATCTTTACTGTAATTACACACATTTGAGTGAATTCTCTGGTTATTTAATATTTCACCAAAAAAAATGGAAGTAGTAAATAGCCTTAGTGCCTGCTCAGATCTGCCTATACAGCCCCAGAGAGAAAGGTCAGGCTTTGCATTTTGATTAACACTTGTTTTTCTTCTAACCACAAAGCCATATTGCTTGACCAGTAGATCACATTCAGATTCTAATTCTGAATCCTTCACCTACCAGCTTTGAAAACCTGAAAACATCCTTGAGCAATACTCACTATTGTATGCCCGCTCGCTCCACATTGCATTTTCTTTTCTTTTTTCTTAAATTAGGTGTAGCTACTTTTTGAAAGCAGGTTAATTTTTCTAATTTGCATATACTGGGGAATGAGGTAGGACAAATATTTCTGTGGTCTTAAAGCACATAATAATTTTACAAAAATCAGCTTTTTGTATTGTACACACATATTGTGCAATAGTGTATATGAAAAGACCTAATTAAAAACAAAGTTTTTAATGTCTTATGTATGTACCAGATAGTGTGCTAGGTCTCTTACAAGATTATGTCAGATAAGGCACACTTGGGCTTTATCCTATGAAATAGGGATCATTATTAGCAATTTTATAGATGAGTAAACTAAGGCAATTGTTATACGAATTTGTACATATGATCGAGATCAAGTAGTAGCTGAGGTAGGATTTGAAACCAGCTCCTTGCCTACTAAACCTATGTTCTTATACTCTAACTAGCACCCGACATCCTGGCCTATTTTCCACGGGTGCTGCAAGCCACATAACTTTCCATTCAAAGATTATTCTATAATGACAAACAGTGGAAAGGCGGTAAAGCTCTAAGGTCTCCGAACTGCAGCAATAGCTATCAATCACGCAGCAGATAAATAGATTTCAGAAGTTTTGTGTACAATATGTTCTTGAATTTGGGCTTAAGCTCAGACTGACATATAGTATTTCACTGCTAATGTGATCTCTTTGTAGCAGAGGGAACATTCTTTTTTTAAATTGCATTGCATAACTTGTTTGCTTCCTAACAAAACAATTTCTGAATTTCCGTATAATTTCTGTTAAATCTATTTTTAAAGTTGAAGCGTAGGTCAAATGCAAATATGAATATAGATTTATCCAGCATGCATAATTTGTAGTCTGTGTGGAACTGACTCATCTGTCTTCAGTATCTGGCAGTCACGTGAAGAGCTCTCCTGCTAAGAGTGACCTATTCATCCTTCAAATAAACATCCACAAGAGGAAGAAAAACAATATGAACAGTTCCAAAGAAGAGACAACATATCATGCATGAACCGATGTACTTAAGTCTGTTCTGTCAACAATCTTCTGAATTAAAATTCCTCATTCAAAAAGCACTCGGAAATGCTGAGAATTTCTGATTGTAATCAATTTAAGAAACATTAGGATTATGTTCTTTTGTAAAATGTGAGTGACCAAGTTAATAAACAAGTTTCTTGATTATCTGCAGGATTATTTCAGAACATAATTATTAAGAATATAAAAGTCTATATTACATAAGGACATTTATCATTCTGTATTCCCTCTTGTTTGATCAGGAAAATATGTCTAGTTCTTCCTTATTATCTGTATTCTTCTCAACCTCATCTATATCCAAAGACATACATAGAAGGCAAAATGTTTCAAATGCTCCATGTGGTTTTCTTTGAGGGGAAAAAAAATAAACCATCATATACACCATAATAGATTTTTTAAATGCATATTCTCAGCAAAAATGTAGAGTAATACCAAGTATAAAATAAAACTTATATTTTTGGAAGATTTTACAGTTTCAGTATAGAGTAACTAAAATAAGGAGGATGAACTGATGTTCTGAAAAACCCATCTAGCTTTAAAATGATAAATGACTACTTGTCCATCATGTACTACTCTGACAATAATTGTAGGACAGAATTTGAAGGAATGGTTTAAGAACTGCAGGGTGTGTAAATGTTCTATCCCTAGATATGACTTCTCATATTCTATCATCTGACATGACTTCTCATATTTGTGTGGGATTTCATAGAACTGGAAAATTACATTATTTTTCTGGTGAAAAGAACTTAACAGCCTATAAACATTTGAAAGCTAATTTCTAAAGCTTTATTATTGCAATTGGTCACATTTATTTTAGGGCTATCGTATCTTGCTCACATAAAAAAATAAAAATTAGAAGTTGGAATTCCTTTTTTTTTAAGATTTTATTTGTTTATTCATGAGAGACAGAGAGGCAGAGACACAGGCAGAGGGAGAAGCAGGCTCCCTGCAAAGAGACTGATGCGGGACTTGATTCCGGATCCTGGGATCAAACTCTGGGCCAAAGGCAGACGACCAACCACTGAACCACACAGGTGTCCCAAAAGCTGGAATTCTATATTGTTATAGTAAGATTACCCCTCAGTTCAGGTTTCCTGATCCAGGATTTCAGGAGTAATATATTAATGTTTCCCCATAACATGAGCTATTTGGGGTGAACAGGACAATTGTTTTATAGAGTCTTCTGTGAGACAAAGGGGCTGGGGAATGGAGGGAGCTATTTCATATTAAAAGACACTAGAAAAAATAAAAAAGAAAAAAACAAGAAAATAATAATAAAAAAATAAAAGACACTAGAAAGTTGGGCAGCCCTGGTGGCTCAGCGGTTTTGTGCCACCTTCAGCCCAGGGTGTGATCCTGTAGACCCGGATGGGGTCCCACAGGAGGCTCCCTGCATGGAGCCTGCTTCTCCCTCTGCCCATGTCTCTGCCTCTCTCTCTTTCTCTCTCTCTCTGTGTCTCTCACGAATAAGTAAATAAAATATAAAAATAAATAAATAAATAAAAGGTTTCACTTTTAAAACCCAATGTCCTGTATTCCAGGACATATATTAAGTTTCAACCTTCAATGTATTATTTTATAATCACTTTCATCTTTTAATGCTTCATCTGGATAGATGTTACTCCCTACTTTAACCCCACTTACAAATACTTTCCTTCACGTCTTCATTTACTTTTTCAACTTACTATTGCTTGTTTGGCTTCTGATATCTTTTCACCTTTGTCTAAATCTACATGACCATGTAAGAGTAACTTTACTGAGTGATGACTAACACTTCTTTTTTTAATTTGAGAAATACAAAGGAAAAAAGGAAGTTAAAAGTGAGGGATGAAGTAACCACACTGTGTAGAAAGTGAAGTGATAATTTAATAACTGTGTAATAGAAAAGAAAAAAAAAGGTATATGGGAAAATGAAGTCACATTAATATATCAGAGGGAAATTTCTTGGAAAAAAAAATAACTTTCCTATTTCAGACCTTAGATTGGTCCTTAATCCTTGTCTTGGTTCAAAGTCACTTGGTCATACTCTTCTCACTCTCAATGAGGCTGATTCTCATCTAGTCCTCTCTGATCAAAGCAGGGAACTCTCTTCCTCCTTATATTTTCTTTCTAATCTTTAATTTGGCATAAACTTGATTTTTTTTTCTGTTGAGGTGGACTCTTGACTGTCAGAATCTCACTGTCATGACCCAGTTTATAAGTGTATCTTGTGTATTCATATATGAATATCAACTTTATTTTTGTAGCCCTCAAAAGTAGATGCCATCTTCTAGAGCTATATAGATGCCTAAAAGAAAAGACTTATGAATTATGAATTTCTGGACAGAACTAAGCCTAATATTGGTATTTCAAGATATAACCTTGGCATTTTTATAATGGTAGGAAGTAGACACTGGGAAATAGGATTGTTCAATTTGTCAAATTATTTTTTGGAAAAATCAAACAATTATATTTTTGTTTTTAGCTTTGATAATTATAGAAATATTTTCATTTGCATTTTTTGCTTTAAGATTACTATTAATAAAATTAAAGCTTATGTCAAAAGTAAAAATGGGAAACACCAGCCAAAGGAAACCAGAGAAGACAGTAAAAATAACACCTAAAAAGAATAAATATGAATAGATGCTTTGAAATATACCAATATACTAAAAATTGTTCATTAGTTAAATCGTTAAAACCAAGGCTTTAAGAATGAGTTTAAAAAGCAAGGTCCAAAAAAAAAAAAAAAAAAAACAAGGTTCAAGGACGCCTGGGTGGCTAAGCAGTTGAGCGTCTCTGCCTTCGGCTGAGGGCCTGATCCCAGAATTCGGGATCAAATCCCACATGGGCTCCCTCCATGGAGCCTGCTTCTCCCTCTGCCTGTGTCTCTGCCTTCTCTCTGTGTGTCTCTCATGAAAAAAAAAAAAAAATATATATATATATATAAAATCAAGGTCCAACAGGGACACCAGAATGGCTGAGTCAGTTAAGCATCTGACTGTTAATTTTGGCTCAGTCTCGATCTCAGGGTTATGAGATACAGCCCTATGTTGAGCTCTATGCTGACCATGGAGCCTGCTTAAAATTCCCTGTCTTTCCAGACGCCTGTGTGGCTCAGGGGTTGAGCATCTGCCTTCGCTCAGAGTGTGATCCTGGGGTCCTGGGATCGAGTCCCACATCCGGCTCCCTGCAGGGAGCCTGCTTCTCCCTTTACCTGTGTCCCTGCCTGTGTGTCTCATGAATAAATAAAATCTTAAAAAACAAACAAACAAAAAAAGATTCCCTATCTCCTCTCTTCTCCATGTTTTCACACTCATGTTCTTTCCCTCTCTCAAAAAAAAAAAAAAAAAAAAAATCAAAGTCCAGTAATATCTTTTTTACAGGAAACATGCAAAAAAATAAGAAAAAGAATTGACAGTGAAAGCACAGATTAAGAGAGATTAGGTTAAAGTTGGGGTCAGGATAAAAGCAAATATGGCAATATATATCTCTAAAATTAAATTTTGAGGCAGTAATTTCTTTGAATGAAAAGAGTAATCTGTGGAGAAATTTACATTCATGATTTTTTTATGTCTTTGGTTAACAAGAGGCCATATACACAAAATAAAATGTGTTCAGAGGTATAGGGAATATGTCAGGTGTACAATTTTTCTTAAAGATTTATTTATGATACACACATAGAGAGAGAGAGAGAGAGAGAGGCAGAGACACAAGCAGAGGGAGAAGCAGGCTCCATGCTGGGAGCCCGACGTGGGACTCGATCCTGAGACTCCAGGATCGCGCCCCGGGCCAAAGGCAGGCACCAAACCACTGAGCCACCCAGGGATCCCCATCAGGGGTACAATTTATAAATGTTTTAACATTCATAACTAAACAGGCCAATAAAATTGTTTGAAATATGATTAGTGAGGCTGATATAAAAATATATATTTATTTTAAAAATTTATTGAGTATTAGGCATCAGACTTTTTTTGTCTGTGTTTCAATTTTTTTAATTTAAATTATAGTTGGTTTGGGACACCTGGGTGGCTCAGCAGTTGAGCATCTGCCTTTGGCTCAGGGCGTGATCCCTGACTCCGGGATCGAGTCCCACATTGGGCTTCCTGCATGGAACTGCTTCTCTCTCTGCCAGTGTCTCTGCCTCTCTCTGTGTCTCTCATGAATAAATAAATAAAATCTTTAAAAATAAATAAATAAATAAATGATAATTGGTTAACGAATAGTGTAGTATTGGTTTCAGGAGTAAAATTTAGTAATTTATTGCTTACATATAATACCCAGTGCTCATCCCAATAAGTGCCAACCTTAATACCCATCACCCATATAGACCATTTGCCACCCCCTCACCTCCCTTGTAGCAACCCTGTTTGTCCTCTAGAGTTAAAAGTCTGTTTTATAGTTTGCTTCTGTTTTTTCCCCAGTATTCATCTGCTTCATATTTTAAAATCCACATGTGAGTGAAATCATATGATATTTTCTTTCTCTGATGAATTTAAGCACTTAGCATAACACACTCTAGCTCCATCCATGTTGTTACAATGGCAAGATTTCATTCATATTTATGGTTGAGTAACATTCCATTGTGTATCTATACCACTTTTATTTATCCTTTCACCACTTGATGAACATTTGGGCTCTTTCTATAATTTGGCTATTGTTGATAATGCTGTTACAAATCTCAGGGTGAATGTGCCTGTTTAATTGTATACTTTGGGTCAATATGTAGTAGTGCAATTGCTGGGTTTTAGGGTAGTTTTGTTTTTAACTTTTTGAGGAAACTCCATACTGTTTTTTCAGAGTAGCTGCACCAGTCTGCCTTCCCACCAATAGTGTAAGATAGTTCCCCTTTCTCCACATCCTCATCAACAATATCAGACACTTTCATATCATAGGGATAGGGCAGAAAAATCCATGTCCTGCTCCTTGTGGGTATTCTGATCAGGAAGGTGAATGTTGGTGACAAGAAGCCAGATGCAAGTTCAAGTTTCCTCCACTTATTAGCTGGGTAGACCTTATTCAAGTTCATAAACTATTTTATTTTAGTTTCCTTATCTAGAATATAGGTTATTTTGGAGATTAGGGTTGTTTTGAGATTAAATATATCAATATATGTAAATCACTTAGAACAAGGGATCCCTGGGTGGCTCAGTGGTTTAGCACATACCTTCTGCCCAGGGTGTGATCCTGGGAGTCCTGGGATCGAGTCTCACGTTGGGCTCCTGCGAGGGGCCTGCTTGTCCCTCTGCCCGTGTCTCTGCCTCTCTCTCTCTCTCTCTCTCTTTGTCTCTCATGAATGAATAAAAATCTTTGAGGAAAAAAAAATAACAATATCTAACACATTGTAATACCTATAAAAAGGTTGGGTACTACACATTATTAACCCTCTTTTCACTCCTCAAAGTGCTTCCATAAATTGCCCATATATAAGGCCATAAACTGAACCTTCAAAATTCAACAATGTTGAAATGCATAATTCATATTTTGGCCACAATACTATTAAACTAGAGATTGATACAAAACAATTTAAAACAAATCTCTATAATTACCTACTGATTAGAGACTTTAAGTTGCTCCTCTTTAAAATATTCTTTCTTGGAACGCTTGGGTGGCTCAGCAGTTGAGCATCTGCCTTGGCTCAGGTCATGATCCTGACATCCAAGGATCTAGTCCCGCATTGGATTCCTTGACGGGAATCTTCTCCCTCTGCCTATGTCTCTGTCTCTCATGAATAAATAAATAAATACATACATACATACAAAAATTATTTTGTATTTCCTAGGGATACCTGCAATGCTTAGCTTTAGGTTTCCATTCTTTGCCTTTCATAATTATCTTTTAATATTTTCATTATTTTAATATGTATCTATTTTCCCTGCCTTATATCACTGGTAATATTTCTGGCAATGTCTGTTATATGTTCCTTCACTCATACAATTTAAATGAGATATTGCATTTTAAATTCCTTGCAATCTTTCCATGGTTCTATTTCTCACTTAAACTGAACCAGTTGACTTTTCACCTAATTTTTATCTCCTTTATGAATATCTTTCTGTTTCATAGTCTGTGTACGCTTACATTTTATTTATGATATCTATCAATTTTTAAAGACTTATAAAAAGTAGACTAGAGAGCTATTTATCTTTTTCTGAGTCTTCCATATGAATTTCTCCTCTCCTTATTGTACAGTATTTTTTATACCAAATACTGTTACATATATATTTGTGAGTGAATTTCCTACCAAAGCATCACTTGAAGTTGGAGGTTGGACACAAGGTATTAACTTCCATCAGAATGGCAGCATTCTTGTGTGATGGGTTAAGATTGGAAGCAGGACCCTGCCATAGACAAAATCACCTTTATCTAATTGGCTCTGGTAATAGTAAATGCTTTATTTTTATTCAGACTATTATGGAATTATCTGCATTCTATTGTAATTGGTGGATGTAGAGTACTCTGATAATTAAACAGGCCAAGGGGTTTCCAGGTCCTCCATTATAGCTAGAGTGACTTGCAATCTGGGATCCCTAACAGTGCTAGAAGCTGAACTGCTCCATGAATACCCTGCAATACAATAAATGCTTTCTACAACAATGTTATCAAAAATTAATTTCTCTAGTGTCAGGATAAAATTCAAAGGTTAAATTGGGGCAAAAAGCTAAGGCCTGGGTGGATTTTTTTCCTCTCTTTTTGTGAGAAATATTCCTCTGCTTTATGTTTGGAATCAAGAGTTGAATATTTGAAAAAAATTATAATTTGGACAACTTCAATGAAGTTGTATTAGCTATTGAATGTTGTTTCTGCACCACACACTCTTCTAATTATTATATAGTAATATTTATTACCCACAATTTGCAGGTAGAGAAATTGAGATAAAATATGTAAATTAACTCCTGAGTTATACTGAATATTAAATATCAGAGGTGGTACCTTAATGCATGCCACCTAGTTCAGGTTCTATGTTCTTAACTTACTTCAATAGAAGGCTCATATGAATTATATTCACTTGGTCTTATGAGGAAATAGCCCAAGAAAATTCAATAATCAGTCAATAAAAAACACAGCTTGAGATCCCCCATTTCCCTTCAGGGATATGTTTGTTTTTTCCTCATGTCCTATAACTTGTTGGAAGTATATTCTAGACTCTAGGATAGTTACACTGTTGACCAAGTAATGACTACTGTGACTTACAAAAAACAGTTGGTCACTTGTCAATTCTAAAATATTTACCGTATTTGATATATACATACAAAAAACTTACAGTATCAAGTTTGACTATTATTTTAAGCACTTTGACATTTGAAAATGAGAGAACCTCTTTTAAAGATGTTCTTTGTGGGTCGCCTGGATGTCTCAGTGGTTGAGCATCTGCCTTCTGCTCCAGTCATCCAAGGTCCTGGGATCGACTCCCACATCAGGCTCCCCACAGGGAGCCTATTTTTCCCTCTGTCTGTGTCTCTGCCTCTCTCTGTGTGTGTCTTTCATGAATAAATAAATAAAATCTTTTTTTTAAAGATGTTCTTTGTGACCCTCCATTTTATCATAAAGTATAATAATGATTCTAGTATATGTTGAGGATCTATTTTTATAAAATTTATTACACCAATAAAATCATATAACAATTTGTGCACGTATGGCTTTGAGTTATGGCAATCTTGCAATTACTTCCTCATAAAATATACTGTGAAATATTGGGACTTAGTCAAGATAAAAAGCTTCTGCACAGCAAAGGAAAGGATCAACGAAACAAAAAGACAACCTACAAAATGGGAGAAGATATTTGCAAATGACATACCAGCAAAAGTATCCAAGATCTATAAAGAACTTATCAAACTCAACACCCAAAGAACAAACAATCCAGTCAAGAAATGGGTAGAAGACATGAACAGATATTTCTCCAAAGAAGACATACTCATGGCCAACAAACTCATGAAAAAGTCTTCCACATCACTTGTTATCAGGGAAATACAAATAAAAAACCACAATGAGATACCACTTTACACAAGTGAGAATAGCTAAAATGAACAAGACAGGAAACAACAACTGTTGGTGAGGATGTGGAGAAAGGGAACCCTCTTGCACTGTTGGTGGGAATACAAGTTGGTGCAGCCACTCTGGAAAAAAATGTGGAGGTTCCTCAAGAAGTTAAAAATAAAGCTACCCTATGATCCAACAATTGCACTATTGGGTATTTACCCCAAAGATGCAGATGTGGTGAAACTACAGGACACCTGCACCCCAATGTTCATAGCAGCAATGTCCACAATAGTCAAACTGTGGAAAAAGACCAGATGTCCTTCGACAGATGAATGGATAAAGAAGATGTGACGTATATATATATATACAATGGAATATTACTCAGCATAATAAAGGATGAATACCCACCAGTTGCTTCAACATGGATGGAACTAGAGGGTATCATGCTGAGGGAAATAAGTCAGTTGGAGAAGTACAATCATCATATGGTTTCACTCATATGGGGAATATAAGAAATAGTGAAAGGGACTATAAGTGAAAGAAGGAAAACTGACTAAGGAAAAATTAGAGATGAAGTCAAACCATGAGAGGTTCCTAACGCTGTGAAACAAAGTTTGCAGAAGAGAAGGTGAATGGGGGATTGGGTAACTGGGTGATGGGCACTAAGGAGGGCACTTGATGGGATGAGCATGGGATGTTATACTGTATGTTGGCAGATTGAATTTATATAAATTATTTTTAAAAGGAAGATAAGATATATTGTGAAAAAATTCATATTTGGAGCTATTTTGCTAATCTTATATCAAAAAATTAAATAAAGCTAAATATACATTTCATCAGGGATTATGCATAACCATTTTTTCCTGTAATACATAGATAGACTACATTGAGAATATATCAAGAATATGTTTTCTAAATATATCTTTATTTCATTGATTAACAAAGGATATTTCTGGTATATTTTATGATTGATGGAAAAGCTAATAAGTATCATAAACTGAAAATATTTAAAAATCTACATTTCAGTCATATCGTATATGTTATTTTCCCCAATCTTCAGCATTTCTTTCTATGTAATTTTTAATAGTGTTTGCTGATATGGGAATCCATTTCTATGTGACCAAATTGTTTACTATGTATTATATAAGCCATTTTTGTCAGCAAAGAGGAGTGTTTCTCCTTTGGTATATGTCTTTTTAGCTATAAATATTATGGAAAAATATCTACAGAGAGCTTTAGACACACCATTATGTTTAGTGACATTTTACAAATACTGCATGGCCATTAGATTAAAAAAAAATAGTTGTGGTAAAATACACATAAAATTACCATCTTAACAATTTTAAATGTACAGCTCAGTAGTCTTAAATACATTTGTATTGTTGTGCAATCAATATCCAGATCTTTATTCATTTACATTACTGAAATTCTATATTCATTAAATTATAACTCCCATTTTCCACTCACCCCCTAGCACCTGTCGACCACCATTCTGTTTTCTGTCTCAATGAATTTGTCTACTCCAGTCACTTCATACAGTGTTTGCACTTTTGTGATTGATTGACTATTGTAGCATGTGTCAGAATTCCCTTCCTTTTCAAAGTTGGATAATATTCCATGTATATACCAATTCTATGTATCCATTCATCTATCAATGGACCCTTGAATTACTTCCACTTTTTGGCTATTGTTAATGATGCTGCCATAAAAATGTGTATAAAAGTGTTTCTTTGAGATCCTGCATTCAATTCTTTTGGATATATACATAGGGCTGGACTATATTAATTATATTTTTAATTATTTGAGTTGGACCCACCATACTGTTTTCTATGGTGGCTGTGCCATTTTGCATTTCCACCAACATTGCACAGGAATTTCATATTTCCATATTTTTGCCAGCACTTGTTATTTTCTATTTGTTTGCCTGTTATTTTTTAATATCGTTGTGAGGTGGTATTTCATTGTGGTTTTGATCTTCATTTCGTGAAAAATTAAATGTTCAGTTTAAAAAAAGTTGTACAGACCTGTTATTTTTTCCCCAGAGCTTAATTTTAAAATATTTTGCTAGTTATGATAGTTAAAATATCTCAAAAAACAAAATACCTGTAGAGCAATGAATTTTGTTAGTATTAGGTTTATAACCATTTTATCAAATGGCTTTATTGATAATCTTAAAATTTGGCTTTGCTCTGTATATATAATCTTACTCTAGAATAACCATTTTTACCTAAGTATTTTAGGTGGCAATGAATCATATCACAAGAAGCGGTAGTGTATTACCATATTCTTTCCTGTTAGAATCACAGTATTGATATTATCTTCACTTGTGGCTTCTGTGTAGGAACATTTTTAAATTACTTGTTGATCTTTCCAAGCTAAACTCAAACAATATAGTTCATCAATCTACTTAATTGTTTACTTGTTTTTGAGAACTGCTCCCTGCGTTTTAACCTTTCAAAGATAAGGACAGTTTTTTTTAAAAGTCCATGGTGTTAGAATATTTAGGAGAAGAAATGTCAATGTCTTTAAGACAAAATAAAACCTCTCAAGTCCAAGGAACTTTTTTTTGTTTTTTCTTCAGCTTTGAATTCCCGCTATTTAGCTACTTTGAAACTTCATGTCTTTTTTCCTTTTTGGAATGTTTCTTAGGCTTACCATGAATCAGGTATAGTAAAATGGGTCCACCTTCCAAGTGACAGAAATCCCATGCAGTGGAGAAATGTAGGAATGATAGAGTCTGCTCCAAAATGTAGATAAAATTATTCTTTGGCAGAGCTTTCCTTTATTTAATTTGATTTTTTAAAAAAATATTTGACATGAGAGCAACACAATCTCATAAGAATAGTGAATCTAGGGGTATGGGCAAAGGGCCCATGTTGTCTATTTTGAGCCTCAGTCCTATACATTTAACAAAGTTAGGAAAAGTCTTTCTGATTTATACTTAATTTAGCTCATTAGTTCTCAGAGTGTGGTTCCAGAATATCACCATAACTGGCAACTGAAAATTCTCAGGCCCACTCCACCTTAGAAGTCGGGTACCATGATCTGAATTCTTATAAGACCTCTGGGTGAACTTGTTGCATGCTAATGATTAAGAACCAGTGGAGGGTCTAAGTCACCAGGACTAAGCACAACATGGGGTCTTAGGTTATATGATTAGAGAATAAGTAGAGTGATTTGTTTTCCTGAATTGTTGCTGTTAAAGAAATAATTTATCTGCCAGTCTGTGGCAGTAGTTATTAGTTTGAAATCAAGGTTGTTTTTGGAGGTTCAACATTACGACCAAATTTTGGTCCTTTTTAGATGTAATCTATCCTCATTACTTGAAAATTCCATATTTGTGACTTTGCCTCCTTATTTATTACTCCCAAATCAATTTTGTGAACAGTAACATATATGCAGAATGGTGAAGATTTGAGTTGACCAACATGCTCATTCCCAGCTGAGATCAAACATGGGGATGCTTTGCCTTCTTGTTTCAGCTCTCATACAGTAAAGAAGTGTCATTTCAGTCCAAAAGGGTCATGCTTCTTTGGATTTTGTAGTTCTTTTGCATTTTGTTCTTGCTTAAATGCCCCCTAAGCATAATGCTAAAAAGAGCTATATTTTGTACCTAAGCACAGATGGGAAGAAAAAAATGTACTTTATGGAGAAAATACATGTGTTAGATGAGCTTTATTCAGGCATAAATTTTAGTGCTGTTCACTGTGAGTCCAATGTTAATGAATCAACAACATATATTAAATAAGATGTCTTTAAACAGAAACATTCATAAAATAAGATTATATATTTATTGGTTGCTGAAAATATTATGACCAGAGCTGCACGGAAACCTAAACCTATATTTTCACTTGTGTAGTGGTTCAGCGTTCACTAATTCATTGTTTACATCTTCATAGAACATAAATACCATGAATAGTAAAAGTCAACAGTATATGATTTCACTTTCTCTCAGTTCTCTACTACCTTGCAAAAATAACAATTCCATTTAATGCTGTCTTAATAGTGTTTTGTTTTCCATTGACCTAATCTTGTATGTCCTAACTCATCTTAAGACTGATTTAATGTCTTTCAAGTCCTTCCAGGACAATACTAAATAGCTTGTTCAAATCTTTTTTCTTTTCCCTCTAGTGATTGTATAATTCGGGACTAGTTTCATATTCAAGAAATATTTGACTCCAAAAGCATTCAAACATACCTTTATTTTTAACAAAAATGAACATATTCTAAGTCTGATTTTTGAGGCATGTGGAACAGGTGCAATCTACTCTATTAAAATATGCTTTAATTATACTAGAAAATTTAAAGCCCAAAATACCAAGGATATAGATTGTTGAAAAATAGGTTCTGTGAAATTATGTAAGCATAAGACAGGTTTTCACCTTCCTGGGTTTCAGATGCAGACCTCTGACCACTTCCTGAGTATTTTTATACTTGTGGACCTATATTGTTTATTTTTATTCGGTAATATAAAGTAGTATAAAGCAGAGTTTGTTATAAGACTCTATCCAAGCTACATGCTTGAAATATTTTTCCCTATTAACTATTAATATATAAATGTATTTTAGTTAATTCTTGGAGAGTTTTTTGAGTTTAAGTTTTATGTATCTTTTATCAGGCTAAGATGAATGTAGGGCAACAGAACTAAAATAGCTAAAATGTTGATTCACTTGAAATTATACATTATGAATTAACAGAAGCAAACTGCCAAAATAATAGACAGTTTCCACCATTTCTTTGTATATCTGTAATATAGGAAAAACTTTTGTTTGTTAATCATTTAGCTTTATGATGATCAAGTTTTATATAAGATGTGCAAAGAAGAGTCAGCTATTGCCAACTTTTTTCCTTCTCAAAGTATCATAAGGACAGGAAGGCAGGTTATATAGCCAATTTGTGAAATCTGTGGCATTTTCATTTCAGTTTATTTAAGCATAAATTCCTTTGTGAACCATAAGGTAAAATATCTTTAATAGCAAAATGAAGACATTTTATGATTTCTGCCATTTGTAAATGATTCATAGACATTCTATGTATTCTATGACAATTTTAAATTTTAATTTTAGAATATCCTTTGGCTTTTCATAATTTTATAAGTAAAATAATAGGTTACCTAATTTATTTATAATAGGTTATTAGAATATTTGCTACAATTGTAACAAGAAAGATTATTAAGAGCAGCTTATGCCACACGGCAATGTTAAAATTGTAAAATTTATGGATATGGCAGCTTATTATTGTTACATCAGCATTAAAAGCAACTCTTTTACTTCCTGATTCAGACTAAAAGTAAAATCTCATAGTGTATCAGTGAGAACAATACAGAGAGGGCATTTAAATATTTTTATTCTAATATGTGTTTAATCAATTAATTTTATTTCTGTTTCAAAAAGCTCTATTTGGTCTCAAAAAATTGGATTCATAGTCTGAGGTCCAAAGATCTGATTTTAATATCATATATTGAATTTGATTCATAAGTGTCCTTTAGCTTCAGATAATAAGTTTGAACCACATGGTAATAGTATTCTCTTTGCTACTGCATGATCAGAAATAAATGGTCAAAGGCAAGCTAGAGGAAGGGAGAGGCTTTCTAGAAAATTTATTCTCATATCTACATGAGAACTATAGTGAAAGAGAACTCCTTGGCTTCCTCTGGATATTGCTGCATTTTATGGAATAATTTGAATGGCTGCATCTATGTTGCCACCATCTTAGGGAAAAAAGCCAATGCTGAGACTGGAACAGGGAATAGGAAAAATGTGCTCTTAATGAAATTTTGAGACAATAAATCCATCAATGCTGCACACTGCCCAAACTATAAACATTGTAAATACTAGGCTCCTTATTGTTTAGACATGGATGTAGGAGTCTCTAAAAGTTATCAAAATCATCCCAGTACTTTTTAAAATCAAAATATTGGTCTCCAATGACTAAGATATGTTACTTATTTCAGTATAATCATGTTTTATAAAGATCTAGTCTTCTGAAAGACATTGTGCATTATATTTTTTCTATGAGTTTCATTTAAAGTAATCAACAAATTTCCCACCCCAAAGTGTAATAGTGCTTTCCAAGAGACATATTTTTCTTTTTACTTCCACCACCATGTAGTAGTTAGATATTGACTTGTCTGCTTAAAACTCCTAACACACTCATCCAATTCTCTTGTGCAGTAACACTTTTCTCTAAATATGTGGTTCAAATAGAAACTACATTTTAAAAATATATTTCCCTCTTCACAGCTTATTGCTCTTGGGATTTATACCCAGTGCAATAAATATGCGACTAGACTATGAATTTTGGACTTAAGATGGAATAGAGCATGTTTGAGCCTATCTTTGATGGTAAATATTTTTGTTGTGAGATATGGGAACTGCTGAGTGGAACACTTTTTCCAATAATGAAGCCAGTAGTCAGAGAGAAGCAGAGGCAAGGGGAGGAGAGAGTTGTAGTGTTATTTAATGAAAACCCCTTCCTGCCAACACTAGGCAAAAAGTATAATAGATATGAGTGTAATTTTCCACAAGAAAATCCTTTTCCCATATCTACACCTTTCTTACTCTCTATACCACATTTCCTAGTAGACATAAATATTTAGTGTTCTTGGTATTCAAAGCATATTTAATTTAATATCTCTGACTTACCCTCTGTCTCTCTCCCTGTTCTGTGTCTCGATTCTCAAGAAACTCTGGGCAACCTTGTGGGGTGGGCACCGGGGCTGAGGACCAAGAAGTGTAGACGTAGCAGTAGCAATATTAAGCACAAGATTAGGGAAAGAGGAAGAAACTAAAAGCATCCTCTATTCTTACTAAGTTTCTAGCTTAAAGAAGACCTATGCTGGGGAGGGAAGAAAGAAGGTTCAGCTACAAAAAGCAATTTTATTACCAAAAGGAATATTTTCCTGGAATGAAAATGCCTTTAAGACTTATAGTCCCAGAATAACCAGAAAGTGTCATGAAACCGTCTAAGATTTCTCCCAGAGATTAGAGAAAAGTGACATAGTAGATTTCCAGGAAGTAGTGAGAAAAAAAAATATGTTTGCATACTAATGAGTTATGTTTGTTCAATGTAATAGTTATGGTTTTGGTGGCCCCAGAATTAAAAGCAACAGGCATACAGCATGGAATAAGATACATAAATAATTAGCTATACTGACCACACTTATGAAACAGTAGGACTACTGTAAAAACCTAATATGGAACAAGTAAGTTGCAAATAAGGATACTTACATTTGTATTAGCAAACAGAATAAAGTGTTTAAGTGACATGCCAGAAAAGATTATTTTAAAAAGTCCAGTTTTGATAATGATGACAGGGAAATGTTTTTTAAGTTATTTTATGTGAGCAATAACTTTAGCTTAAACGTATCACACACATACACACACACACACACACCCATTCCTGGACCATATGAAAAATAAACTAATAACATACTTTCATTTATTCCACATACCCTCCATTTCTCCTATATTTAGGGCCTAGGGGTATATATTGAATATATACGCAATAACCACACCCTCAAGGGGAGTATTTCCTAACTTGGGGAGACAGTTAACTAAAAAGGTGAACATGACGCACTTTGGCTGTATTCTCTAAGGGAGGAAGATTATACTAGGGCAAGTGGGCAAAAGTGGGTGAGGAAGACTGAAGGGGAGTTACTAGATCAAAATTATGCCTAGCGAACACTTGGAGGATATTTAGGAGTGAGTGAATTCAGAACTGAGGAAAAGAGAAATAAGCAGTGAGAGCCACATTGTAAAAGCCCAGCAAGCTGGGAAAGAATAGGTGGTAGTGAAGGGGGAAGAGAAAATAATTAGACAAGAGAAGTGAGCAGGGGCCAAACCATAGCAGGTTTTGCCATGCATGTAGAGGAGTTTGTATTATAAGAGCAATGTGGTCAACAGAACAGTTTCAGTCATGGAAGTGGCACTATATTGTTTGCTTTCTAGAAAGAGCATTGCACGTTTACATTTCTAGAGGCAACATGGAGGTGGCCAAAATCAAAATAACAGAAATGCTGAAAGCAAGGCAAACAAAAGCCAAGCTTTAATGCATCACTGAGACAATGAGAAAGGAATAAATCCGCAAATATAAAAAATTAAACTTGAAAAATGAAGTCCTTATTTAACTCCAAATATTTTTGTGAGAAGATGGAGACCAACTTTTTCCTCTTTGCAATAGAGCTTATGACAAATTGACAATAATAATAATAATAATAATAATAATAATAATAATAAAATACATCTTCATAAAGATCAGGACTTAAAGAACAAAGGCAAACTAAAAATTATCCTGCACTCCAGAAGTGACAGCAAGGAAATCTGCCTTTCTCATTTGGGGCTTTGGGTACAGGGAACAAAATGATGTAATTAAATGCATCAGTTAGTTAGCATAAGAAGTTACATTATGAATTAGTGGCAATCTTTAGAAAATGTAATATGTCATATGTAACATAATTAACAAGGATATCACCTAATGTCAAAAAAATGATAGGAGGAGAATTTAAAGTGGTCTCAGGTTAGTGAAAAACTTAACATTTGGTAGAAACAAATGCAAATTACCTCCTGAAGAATATTAAGAAAATTTGGATTATAGGTTGGCTGTAAATTTTATCATTTTTTTTTGCCTTACTGTTCTCATTTAATTCTATACTGTTCTATTTTGTATCTTATTGGTGCCTGTATTTTATAATTGTGTCTAATGTTTCAATGTGGTGATCTGTGAAGACACATATCTGAAGTGAAAGAGGATCCAAAGCTAGACCCATGGGTATTTCTGATAATGTTGGTGATGAAGAATTACAAACTTCTAAATCATGCACCAGTGCGGAGAGACATACAAAACCTGTCCTTAAGATGAAAGCTTTATAACAGTGCATTACATAGGTTGATATCCAACTTCACATATTTCTTTGTGTAATCTGTGGCAAGTCAAAATGCAACAATATTTTTAGAAAAATTAAATACCCTCTTTTATAAATCACAGTCATTTGACAAATGATGGTACTGATTATTTTATATGGTTTTTAGAATATAAAAATTAAATTTTTCTCAATAAGTTTATCCTGTAAAAAGAAACCAGGTTATATATTAGAGAATATTATCCAGAAAAGGATAAGTCACACACTTGGTAAAAATCTCCTAATGCCAGCACATAAATAGTGAGCAATATAGTGAGGAAATAGCTAAGACAATATGCTGAAAATTTGAAAAGTTATCACTCTCCAGGAGTATGATCACCAGTGTATAGATCACATGTCTCGGGATGTTGAAAAGGTTTTGTGTAATAAATTGAAAAAGCAAGACCTTCAGTGTCCAGGTTGATGAGTCAAAGGATTTCACTACCATAGAATGGCATTTGTAGTATTTATAAATAATGGTGAAATTCACAGTAGCTTTTTCTGTGCAAAGAGTGGCCTGAAACAAAGGACTAGATATATTTAATGTTCTATCTACATATCTTGAACAGAAATTCTGTCTTGGAGGAATTGCATTGGTATATACACTGAAGAGCCTCATCAAGTATTGCCTCCTTGATTTCATGTCTTTTGTAAAGCCAGAGTCCAACCATTGTCATAAAATAATTCTTTGTTCACAGAAAGTTTCTGATGATAAAAAGAAAAAAAGAAAAGAACTTCATGGAAATGAAATGATAAGTTTAGAATGATGCCAGACATAATGGTCAATTTTATGAAACCAAAAGACTAACTCCCCAAGAATCTTAAAAAAAAAAAAAACTGTATAAAATCCCAGGCAACAGGCATAAACACACATTTTTGCTACACAAAGGAATCTAGTGGTATAATGGAGAAAGAGTTCCCAACAGGATGTATGGGCTGAAATGGAAATTATAGGAGCACTTTCAAGAAAATTGTAGTCCAGATTTGGCTGAGTTCTTTGAAAATGAAAAAAGGCTGCAAAAAACATCTAATTGGCAGA